>NC_141600.1:57348677-57648677 GCF_047967505.1 Dipteris shenzhenensis | reverse complement strand
AGGTGAGCTCATTGATAGAATCCGTGGCTGTTGGGTGAAAAGCAGTTTGCAGCTATTGCAATCAGGTTTCTTTCAAGTGGCTTTTGGTCCTCTTGAAGGCACAAGCACAATGCTCAAGGCTAGTCCCTTAGTACTTGGTTCCAAGAGGATTTTCTTTACACTTTCACTTTGGGTTTTGATCTTGTAGAGGAGGAAAAAAGGGTTATGTCACTATTCATGAGATTCCCTAGTCTTCTCATTTTTATCATCAACTCCTTGCCATGGTTGGAGCTTCTTTTAGGCAAGTCATAAAGATCACCCCTCAGTGGTTTGTGCTCTTCCAAAATGGACGCGATCACGTCTAACGGGGTTCCTAGAGTTAGGTCATTGTGTCTGGCCCTAACATTTCATATGACTTCATTATGCTCCAGCATTCAAATGGCTCTCTTTTTTTACAGAGATTCAAGATCGCAGGCAGCAAATATTAGTTTCAATCCTTTGGTCATTTTGCTAGACATTTTTCAAAGAAGAAGAAAAGGCCCAAGAAATATGTTGGTGCAGCCCCTCCTAGTAGCACCTCCTGCACATCGAACACCACTTGTTCGGCCTGCACCTGCTACCCCCCGTTGGTTACGGCTAGAGTTGGTGCTCATCCACCACCTATAGATTAGGAGGGCCCTTCTCTTGTCCCTGACCCTAGTCATAGCCAGATGAACCAATTCTGGTCGTGGTGGCCATGATATTGCTGATCTTTTTCCCCCCCTAGAAAAAAGAACTTTCTATTTATGCTTTGGAAAAAACCAACCACACAAATCAGTTAACCAAGGGTTGCTAATAAACGAATAAAAATAGAACATACTAGTCGAACTAGCCCATTTTCAAAGAACCCAGCATATTTCCTAGGCCATCTCGAAAACAAGGGCTAGCAACCAAGTGGGTGGAGGGCTATACATCTAGCAAATACTTTGCTCTGTGAATACATAGAAGACATCTACAGGCCATGCCCTGCAACCCGTCTCTCACTGGCCATCTAATAACCTGACATCCCTTGCTTCTAGATTATAAGAGATTACAAAGATATGGTGTTGTAGGCATAAAGTCAACCTTATGGTTGACCAGTAGTACTTGGGTACTATATATACCAAGTACTTGTATTGTTTCATTTGAACATTTCTATTGGAGCTTTTTAGTGTGTGCACTCTTGCTCACTTGTGTTCACAACCTGTCTCCACTTTGTTCCTACATTTGGTATCAGAGCGCTTCTGTCTCTAGAGCCCATTCCTGCACTTACTTCCAGACTCCCACAAACTTGGTGCTCCAGTGCGCGTTCCTAGTTCTCACATTCAGCTCTTCAACTTTCGTTTGAGGTAGCTCCAACAGTCCAGCGGCTGTTTTTTGACCTTTTGAGGTCCGATTTCGATGTTTTTCAAAATTTATGAGCCGCCCACATACAAACAGACCTGTCCTGCACCATTTCAGCCAGGAAAACAATAAAAATTTTCTTGTTTTTGTCCGTACAGCTGTACAGATGTCCATACGTCTGTATAGATCTGTTCGTACAGTTGCACGACAGTGCCGGGAGTCCGTGCGACTTGTTGGAAGGTGATTTCGAGTAGTTTTCGGCTATTTTTTGACGTTTTTGCTCAGATGTGGACCCTTTTCAGCTCCAGCCTCTCCCGGGTGTGTTCCAGCAACTCCAGGCATCTCCATACTTCTCTAGGCTCTTCTCTACACGTGTATTGTATTCAGAAGTACTCCCGACAGCTTCATTCAGCTCCAAACAGCTCACTTCAGCTCCTTTGTCATCTCTAGCTTGCCCACACAGTCAGTGGACTATTTTGCAGGTGGTTCGGGCCAACGTGCGCTTTCAGTAAGTGTTTTGAGCTGTGTATTTTGCTTCGGGACTGTTTTTGCAGCCCATACTCTTGCACTCTCATGTGCATTTGCAGATACTCTGCATTGTTGGGTGCATTTGAAGTTACTCTACAGTTGTGGATGCCTTTGAGCTCCGTTGGATGCATTTGAGCACTCGTGGATCACTATTTCAAATTTGGGTTGTGCATTTTCAGTTTGGGATTGCACTTCAAATTGCAGCAGAATGCAGTGATTGGTTTATGCCATTTTTGCAGTGATTGCATTGTGCAGTCAGTGGCATTTCAGAGCTGCCAGTCGTACTTTGCATTTGCAGCAAGCATTTGTTTGGGATTTGTAGGCACATTTGCAGCCAGTTGCACTTTTGGGACTTGCAGTTCTTTTTGCAGGTACATTTGTAGCTTGTGGGTATCCCATTTTACATCATGTCGACTCTTTCCGACAGTTTTGGCAATTTGTCCGAGGGTGACAAGCTAGATGGACCAAACTATGCCTTGTGATCATTCATGCTTAAGAACATCTTGGTTGGTAAGGGCTTGTGGTATATTGTTAGTGGGGATGAGGAGAGGCCAGCAGGCTCATCTACATCCAGCACAGCTTCTTCGGGTCAGACTACAGGCAGACAGTAGAGGCAGACAGTAGACTACTATAGCCCCTCCTGCTAGTCCCATAGCATCGATGGAGTAGCAGAAGAAGTTTGACCACCGCAGTGCCCAAGCGATGTTTTTGATTGCCACAAATGTGAAGAGGCACATTATGACGACTATCAAGTCATACAAGGATGCAAAGGCAGCATGGGAAAGATTAGCAAACATGTATCATGTTAAGAATGAGGCAAGGGCCATTGCCTTGACAAATCAGCTCGAGATGCAGGAAGGCCAAGCCATCACTGATCATATTGCCATCACTGATCAGCTCGCAAGTATTGATGAGGAAATAGAAGACAAGAAGCTCGTCTCTATTACTCTCAATAGCTTAGCGCCCTCATATGGCACATTCGTCACATCATTGACCATTGTTCTCAAGGTAGCCCCACTCTCGTTCGATGAGTTAGTTGGTCTTTTGTTGCAGGAAGAGGAGACGTGCTCAAATTTTGCCAAAGCCTCTTGTCAAGGTGAGCAAGCGCTTGCCATGGATGGAAAGGGCAAATTTCAAAAAAAGTTTGAGCCAAAACACAGCCATACAACTCAGCCCAAGGAGGGGAATGCAAGCGCTTCAAGCGAAATTCATAAAAAGGACAAATGCAACTATTGCAAGAAGCCAGGGCATTACATTGCAGAGTGTTAGAAAAGGATTGCCAATGAAAAGAACAAAGGGCCAGATCTAGCAGTAATTTGTTGCCCCCACCGAAACTCGTGCTTTGGATGCACATGGTGACGCTCATCTTGCCCAAGGTGATAGAGATTTTATTTTTGCTGCATTTAATGAGAAGATGGATGCCAGGGGGGATTTGAATGCTGAAAAGGGATGCTACTAAGCACATGACTCCTCACACCTCTTCATGGCAGACAGGTTCCATGTGCCGATGATGCTTCTCAAGACATCATCGGAGTTGGGCACATTCCTATTCAGCTTGATAATGGGAAGGTTAAGTATATCCGAGATTTGTAGCAAACACTTCCCAGGCTGATTTATGGCATGCCAGGTTTGGACATGTCCATCACAGGGCATTGTCCTACTTGTACAACCATAATTTTACTCAGGGAATGCCAAAATTGCAGCAACCAGTAAATGAAGTGTGTGAGGGGTGTGCGCTTGGCAAATTGCATCGCTTGCCATTCAGTAAACAAGGCAAGAATTGGATCAAGGCAACCAGAGTGTTGCAGATAGTGCACAGTGATGTATGTGGCCCCATGATTATTCCCACGCATAGAGGAGCAAGGTACTTTGTGACCTTTATAGATGACTTCTCCAGGTTCACATGGATTTTTCTCATGAAGGAAAAATCTGAGGTGTTCTATTGGTTTCAGAAGTACAAAGCCATTGCTGAGAACCAAACCAATTCTAGAATTGGAACACTCAACTTAGATAGAGGGAGAGAGTACATGTCACATGCATTCCAGGGATTTTAGAAGCAGCATGGGATTAAACATCACTTGACATGCCCTTACACACCACAACAGAATCCACTTCCTGAGAGGAAGAATCGTACTCTCATGGAAACGATGAGATGTATGCTGAAATTCAAGAGAGTCTCAAAGGCTTTTTGGGGAGAAGAGGTTGTGACAGCCACTTATATTCAGAATAGATGCCCTACCAAAGCTTTGGTTAATGTGACTCCATTTGAGACTTTGTATGGCTTTAAGCCAAAGGTTAGTCATTTCAAAGTTTTTGGCTCACTCTTTCATAGTGGTACTTCGATCCTGACCCGCTTCTCCTCACCCTTGGCTCATGGAGGCTGTGGCTCTATGGAGGTGTCCCAATTAAGTTTTTGCAGTGGGACCCTGGGGAATGGGAATGGATAGATGCAGGGCACCAAGAGAAGGGCATCCCTTTCTTTCGTTACACGGTCAGTAATGCCAGGAAATTCTAGCTCAGCTATAGGGGTTGGAGGCCCACCAGAGCTCATCATTGGGAGAACTTTCAGATTCTTGCTGACTTGCAGAAATTTTTTTGGCAGAGACTCTGGAAATCCCACCGGAATATAAAAATCACTCTCTTCTTTTGGCTTTCTATTCATGGTGGGATAGCAGTAAACCATTGGAGATCCAGGTTCGGAGCTGACCCTTCTTGCCCTCACTGCCTTTCTGCTTTGGAGACAATACAGCACTGCCTTTGGGATTGCAAACAGGCGAGAATCATATGGAAGGGGATTGCAAGACTTTTCAGCACTTTTGTTCGCCTACCTTTCTATATGACCTGGGGATCAGTGGCTTGGCTTACTCTTTCAGGGCCCCAAGTATTTTTTGAGAAACTTGATTCCTCTTGGGCTCTTCACATCCGACGACACCTTGTGGAGTCATGCTCTCTAGAGGATGTTCCGGCCACTCTTTTCAGGGCTGCTCACTCCTCGGTTGACTCTCCATGGGAGATCCTAGCTAGCATTGCAGCATGGCACATTTGGAGAGCCAGATGCACTGAGGCTTTGGAGGGTTCTCAGGTTCACCCTTCTCAGATCTTGGCCAGTACTTGGACAGATACGATACACACTCTGATGGCCATTTGGGCGACCATGCAGGGATCATCTCGAGCAGCCTCCTCCAGGAGAGTTACTTTTCTCAGAGATTGGAGAGACTCTCCCTTCTTTGCTGAGACTTCTACAGGGTTAAGATGGCATTTTCAGCCTCAGCCTTGGTTTCTTTCTACCTCATTCCTCTGAGGTGTTTTTTATTACATGCTTAGCATGGTGTATTTCCGCACAAAGCTTGCTCTAGCAGGTTTCTTTCTTACTTAATAGAAGTCTCTTTTTCGGGGAAAAAAAAAAAAAAGAGTTTTTGGCTCAGTGGCATATGCTTTGGTTCCAGATGCACATCGGACAAAGCTTGATGACAAGCATTGGAAGCAGGGGATTTAGGCTTTATAATCCCGCTACCAGGAAGGTAATAATCAGCAGAGATGTTCTCTTTGTTGAGAATGAGTGCATGCAGCCCGCTAGTGCAGACTTGCCACCATACGATGACACCCCTTTGGACATCATCCAGTTTGAGGATGATGAGATGGAGTCTCTTGATGCTTCCCCTTCTACTTCTCATAGTTCAGATGGCTTGCCACATGTTGAGGATGGATCTCCCTCAAATGTTTCAGATTTGCAGCCAATTAATGAGAATAGACAGCCTCATGTTTGGAGGCATTATCAATGTCGTAAGGCCACTAAAGATCCAAGTGGTTCAACAGAGAAATCTATTTCACGTTGGGCAAGGTTGACCATTCAAGATGCTAAGGATCAGCCTACTTTGGGGAAAACCAGGGCCAGCACTCAGAAAAATCAACAAAAGGTTAATTTTGCTTTGATGACCTCAGTGATGGAAGCTGAAAACGAGCCTTAGAGATTCAAGGATGCTCAGCATAACCTGGCATGGCAAAAAGCTATGGAAGAGATTAAATCCATTGAGAAGAATGCCACATGGGACTTGGTTGATGCGCCCATTGGGAAAAATGTGGTTGGCACAAAATGGATTTATAAGGTGAAATACCATTCAAATGGCACAGTTGAGAAATACAAAGCCCATTTGGTTGCCAAGGGGTATGCACAAGAGGAGGGGATAGATTATGAGGAGACTTTTGCTCCAGTGGCCAAGATGACCACCATTCATTCTGTCATCTCTCTTGCTGCGTTTTATGGTTGGTCAATGTACCAAATGGATGTCAAGACCGCTTTCCTCAATGGAGATCTTAAAGAGGAGGTCTATGTACATCAGCCCCAAGGTTTTGAGGTGAAGGGACAAGAGCACAAGGTATGCAAGCTCAGGAAGGCTCTATATGGGCTGAAGCAAGCACCTCGTGCATGGTATCAGAAGATACATCAGTTTTTGCTGTCCCAGGGCTTCGTAAACACTCATACAGAGCCAAATCTGTATGTTTTGCAGCAAAAATCAGAATTGGTCATGTTGGTAGTATATGTGGATGACATCATACTCACTAGTAGTGATTTGCAACAAAATACAGCAGTGCAGTCCGCTTTATGTCACAACTATGACATGACAGATTTGGGCCTATTGCATTATTGTCTTGGCATTGAGTTTTGGCAGACCCATGATGGGATTTCTATGTCATAGACAAAGTTTTTTTTTTTTTTTTTGCAAAAAAGAGACTTCTATTAAGTATTAAATAAAACCGTTAGAGCAAGCTCCATACGGGATACATCATGCAATGCATGAAAAGCTCAAGAGCCAAAAAGAAAGGATTGAGGCTGATAGTGCCATCTCAATCCGGTAGAAACCTCCGAGAAAAAGGGGGAACCCCTCCAAACTCGAAGAAATATAGTCCTTCTAGAAGAGGCTTCCCGTGAAGGGCCCTGCATGCTAGCCCATATGGCTATCAAATTGTGAACCGTGTCAGTCCAAATACCCGTGAACACATGTGATGGGTGTATCTGGGTGCCATCGAAGGCCTCTGTACATCTGGCTCTCCAAATGTGCCAAGAGGAAATGCTAGCCAAAATCTCCCAAGAGGTGTCCACTGAAGCATGAGAAGCTCTGAAGGGAGTAAGTGGTACATCCTGAAGAGAGCAGGGCTCTATCACCTGCCGGCGGACCGAGAGTGCCCAAGAAGAAGGCTCACCCTCATAAAACACCTGGGGCCCAGTAAGGGATAACCATGCGACCGAGCCCCGAGTCATGAAGAAAGGGAAAGTATGAAAGATGCTCAGTATCCGAGCAACCCCTTTCCAAACAGTCCTCGCCTGACTACAGTCCCAAAGGCAATGTCGCACTGGCTCCTCTGCAGAATGACAGCGAGGACAAGTGGGATCAACCCCAAATAGTGATCTCCATAGGTTCACTGCAGTCCCTCCATGAATAGAAAGCCAAAAGAAAAGAGTGATCTTTCTATTTCTGAGGGATTTCCAGAGCCTCCTCCAGAAATTTCTACGCAAATCTCCGGTGATGAGGAAGCTTTCCCAATGGGGGGCTCTGGAGGGAATCTAACCCCTATTGTTTAGCTGAAATCTCCTGGCATTACCAACCGTGAAACGAAAGAAGGGAATCCCCCTCTCTCGGTGGCCATGATCTATCCACTCCCACTCTCCTGGGTCCCACTGCAAGCACCTGATAGGTGCACCTCCATATAACCACAACCTCCAGGATCCCAAGGCCAAGAGCAGAGGGTCGGGGTCTAAGTACCACTGCACCGCTCCATGGTCCACAAAACCAGCAATCTTGACAGGCTGAAAGGCAACCTCTAGAAGAATATCATCCTTGGATGTAGAGAGTATACCTCCATCCCCAACGTCAAAGACCAGTGCATCTTCCCCGAGACCTCGAAGATCGATCACTTGTAAAAAAACTGCTGTCCTCGAAAAAGCTCCCATCCAAGTGGTGGAAGTAATAGGCAACTCAACTGTCCATTCCATCGGGATGGCTGCTGCGTACAGGGTTGTTGTAGAAATTTAAAATGGAGAACTGTAAGCCTGTGGCTACTCCATTGGAAAAGGAACTCAAGCTGAGTAAGCATGATACTGCTGAAAAGTTTGATGGCACTTTGTATAGGTAGTTGGTTGGCAGTTTGATATATCTATGCTCCACACGGCCTAATATTGCCTATGCCATAGGCCTTTTGATCCAATTCATGCATTGTCCCACAATCACACATTGGAATGTCCATGGCACACTCTCTTGTGGCTTGCATTATGCTTCAGATTGTGATCTAAAGCTGAGTGGTTTCACCGACTCAGATTGGTCAAGGGACATTGACGATAGACTATTGCGGTCCACTACTGGCTATTGCTTCTCATTGGGTTCAGCCTGTATCTCATGGCTCAATAAGAAGCAAGAGCGAGTCTCTCTTTCCTCCAATGAAGCAGAGTACAAAGCTGCAAATTCAGCCACTAAGTTGATGTGGTTAAGGAAGCTGGTGGAGGCTTTGGCTCTACGGGGGAGTTCCCATTAGGTATTTGCAGTGGGACCCTAGAGAGTGGGAGTGGATTGACGCAGGGCATCGAGAGAAGAGCATCTCTTTCTTTCGTTACACGGTCAGTAATGCTAGGAGATTTCAGCTCAATAGTAGAGGTTGGAGACCTTCTAGAGTTCCTCATTGGGAGACATTTGATATCACTGCGGATCTGTAGAGGTGCTTCTGGAGGAGACTCTAGAAATCCCATAGGAATAGAAAGATCACTCTCTTCTTTTGGCTCTCTATCCATGGTGGGATTGTAGTGAACCTTTGGAGATCCAGGTTTGGAGCCGACCCTACTTGCCCTCGTTGCCTCTCTGCTTCGGAGACTATTCAGCATTGTTTATGGGATTCTAGACAGGCGAAGAATGATTATTATTTTTTTCAAAAAGAGACTTCTATTAAGTATTAAAGAAAAACCGTTAGAGCAAGCTCCATACGGGATACATCATGCAATGCACGAAAAGCTCAAGAGCCAAAAAGAAAGGATTGAGGCTGATAGTGCCATCTCAATCCGGTAGAAACCTCCGAGAAAAAGGGAGAACCTCTCCAAACTCGAAGAAATGTAGTCCTTCTAGAAGAGGCTGCCGTGAAGGGCTCTGCATGCTAGCCCATATGGCTATCAAAGTGTGAACCGTGTCAGTCCAAATACCCGTGAACACCTGCAATGGGTGTATCTGGGTGCCATCCAAGGCCTCAGTACATTTGGCTTTCCAAATGTGCCAAGAGGAAATGCTAGCCAAAATCTCCCAAGAGGTGTCCACTGAAACATGAGAAGCTCTGAAGGGAGTAAGTGGTACATCCTGTAGAGAGCAGGGCTCTATCACCTGCCGGCGAACCTGCCGGCGGACCAAGAGTGCCCAAGAAGAAGGCTCACCCTCATAAAACACCTGGGGCCTGGTAAGAGATAACCATGCGAGCGAGCCCCAGGTCATGAAGAAAGGGGAAGTGTGAAAGATGCTGAGTATCTGAGCAACCCCTTTCCAAACAGTCCTCGCTTGACTATAGTCCCAAAGGCAATGTCGCACTGACTCCTCTGCAGAATGGCATCGAGGACAAGTGGGATCAGCCCCAAATCGTGATCTCCACAGGTTCACTACAATCCCTCCATGAATAGAAAGCCAAAAGAAAAGAGTGATCTTTCTATTTCTGAGGGATTTCCAGAGCCTCGTCCAGAAATTTCTACGCAAGTCTGCGGTGATGAAGAAGCTTTCCCAATGGGGGGCTCTGGAGGGAATCCAACCCCTACTGTTCAGCTGAAACCTCCTGGCATTACCAACCGTGAAATGAAAGAAGGGAATCCCCCTCTCTCGGTGCCCATGATCTATCCATTCCCACTCTCTTGGGTCCCACTGCAAGCACTTGATAGGTGCACCTCCATATAACCACAACCTCCAGGATCCCAAGGCCAAGAGCAGAGGTTCGGGGTCTAAGTACCACTGCAAACCCGCTCCAAGGTCCACAAAACCAGCAATCCTGACAGGCTGAAAGGCAACCTCAAGAAGAATGCCATCCTTGGATGTAGAAAGTAAACCTCAATCCCAACATCAAAGACCAGTGCATCTTCCCTGAGACCTCGTAGAGCGATCACCTGTAAAGGAACTGTTGTCCTCGAAAAAGCTCCCATCCAAGTGGTGGAAGTAATAGGCAGCTCAACTGTCCATTCCACCGGGATGGTTGCATCTATCTGCTGAATCCTACGTGCTACCCCTCCGAGGTGACTCACGGACTGCAATCTCTGATCCACAGGTAGCCTGATAAAATATTTCCAAGTGCCTACTGTGTAGGCGGGGTCTCTCTCCCATTTAGACCACTGCATGTAATGGGAAGTGCCCAGTGGTCTGGCATGCTCGTCAAGAATACTATCATTCCAAATGATCGGCTGCCTATCAATCTCTTCGACGGTAGAAGGCGGAATCCTTCGAAGAGTGTTCCTGAAGCTCCCCCAAGCTTTCAGGATGGCAGTCATGAGAGGAGAGGCAGGAGATCTGAGAGGGGCTGATGTGAAAATCCATCGAGGGCTGTCCACCCAATCATCTCCCAAGGTTGGTGTGCAAGCTTGAATGCATCCAAAAAAGAAATCCTTCCAAGGTTCCTGCCCAGGCATGAGTCCCCTCACCACCACCTTACAAAGCAAAGCCCTACACTGCAAGTCCGGGTCAATGACATTAAGGCCCCCTTCACATGTAGGGAGAATAATAGTCTCCCAGGCCACCCTTGCTGCAACATCTGCTGTGCCATCAAGTCCACTCCATAAAAAATTCCTGACTGGTCTGATGAGCTGAGTGATGCAATCCCTATACCGGCACCAGCAAGAACACACGAACCAAGAGGTGGTCAAGAGAACCTGGTTCACTACCACAACTCTAGATGCAAGGTTGAGTTTGGCAGAGCTCCAGAAAAGTAGCTTTTTCCTTATACTTTCTAGTACTGGGGCAAACTGTTGTGTTGGAGAGATGTCCAATCCTACCTGGCATCCCAAATACCTGATAGGAACACCCCTCTGAATCTAGGAAAAACCAATGTCAACTCCCTAGCCTTGAGTGTCCTCATCATTGATCCAAAAGCCAAAGGATTTATGCCAGTTAATGTGTGCCCCTGCAACTGAGCAAAAAATATCCAAGGCTGTCCGGAAAGAATCAAGTGACTGCAAGGAGGCCTGAATAAAAATAGCAGTGTCATCAGCCAACTCACAGTCAAAAAGCTCCTGCTCCTGTCTCAAGGGCAGTCTCAGCCCAAAAAGCTCAGCCTGAGATCTAAGGAAGATACTCAATGCTTCTGCCACAAAAAGAAAGAGGAAGGGGGCTAAAGGGCATCCCTGACGAACTGATCTGGAACTCTGAAACCTGTCACCCCTTACCCCTCCAATCAAAACCTGGTTGTGGGCTGATCTATAAAGGGAGCCCACCCCTCTGATCCAAGCATCTGAAAATCCAAACCGTAGAAGAGTGCCCTCAAGAAAACCCCAATCTACTCTGTCATAGGCTTTCTCGAAGTCCAAGAGTAAAACTGCTAGCCTCTGTCCACTCTGCATAGCCAACTCTGTGGCTTCCCAAAAGGAAAAGATATTATAAAAAATGCTCCTGCCATGCACAAAGCATGTCTGAGTATCATGGATGAGATCTGGAAGAAGGGCGGATGCTGATCGCCTTGGCAAGGATTTTGTAAAGAGTGCCCAAAAGAGTGATGGGTCTCCAATGGGATACAAAATTCATGTTGCCACCTTTCGGGATAAGGTGAATGAGTCCCTCGGTGAGTGAGTCAGGCATCTCGCCTGAGTCCCAAATGCCCTGCAGGGCTGAAGTAATATAATCACCTATCATATCCCAAAAGGCTATAAAAAAAGAGGGAGTAAGACCATCGGAACCAGGGCACTTGCCCTTATGAAGGGCAGAAAGAGCAGTCTTGAATTCTGTGTTGGTAAAGCGTGCATCAAGTGAGCATAACATCTCTGGGGTGACCAACACAGGTAAACTCTGTCAAACTTCATCTCTAGCCACCTCTCTGGCCTATGAGTTCGCATCTGTGGAAAGAAGGGAGGTATGAAAATCTAGCGCTAAATGCATGACGGTCTCCGGATGGGACTGCAAAACGTCGTCAGAGTCAATAAGCTGCCTGACACTCTCTCTACTATGTCTGGGGCCAAGTGTAGAGAAAAAGTGTTTATTGACTCTCCCTCCCATCTATATCCAAAAGGACTCCCGTGCATGGAAGGCATACTCTACTCTTTGATCAAGCAAGGTTTGCAAGTGAGCCCTTGCCGCAGCAAGGCGCTCCTGTATCCAAGCATCTGAAGGTCGTTTCTGCTCCTCCCTCTGAAAGGCTGCCAACTGCCGGCGGATACCGATCTCTCGCGTGAGTATCTCACCTCGCCGAGCACTAGCAACTGAGTGATAGAAGTCACTGATACTGTCAAGTGCTGTGGCCACATGTGAAGGACCGGCCACCCCCCCCTGCATATGAGAAACCCAGATCTCCAACACTGCCTCTGTGAGAGTCTCATCCATGTATAAGGCGTCTGGGATCCTGATACTGTGAGACCGTCCTCTCAGATGAGGCTCTGAAATGGACAAAATTACCAGAAAATGGTATGAAGTAGAAACACCAGGTGCAATGCAAACTGTCCCCCCTCTATCAAGAGCCCAGTCATCCACATAGAATCTGTCAATCCGAGCATGGATAGGCATCTGCACCCTATGGTTTGACCATGAAAACAAAAGTGACTGAGACTGAATAAGAAATGCATCATCTGACCAAACATCTCTGCCACTGAACCTGAACAAGAAGGCATCCCAGGCTGCTCTCTCAAGGGAGTGGATACCACCTTCTCTGCCCCCTTTCTTATCCGAAGGTGCCTCAACCATGTTGAAGTCACCTCCAATAATCCATGAATCCGCAATGTCAGCCCACAAGAGCAACTCTTTCCAAAACAAAACACGGTCCCCTCTGTTGTTCGGAGCATAAAGGTTGAGGAAACCAACCTTACGTCTGTCAATCAAAAGTAAAACCCACTGGGCCCTAGAGGGGGTTATGGTACCGTGTCCAATGACCAAAGGGAGAATAGAGTCTGAAACTGAAATGCATGTACCTCCTCTGGTTCCCAAGGCAGGAAGCCAAAAAGTCCGGCCTGAGAGCAGCTTACCTGACTTGGAGCAATCTCTGATATCCAGTTCGTGTTCCTGAAGAAAAAGAATGTCTAGGGAACCGCATGAAACACCTGGATGGAGCTGATTCCCAATCAGCTGTCTGCGATGGCGATGAGGGATGCCGCCCAATCCCTGTATATTCCAACTGGCTATCCTCATCAGCGGGAGGAAGTGGGTTGGAATACCTTACCTGACCTGGTGGCGGAAATAGAAGCCTCTACCGGAGCAGACCTCCTGCCATACACACGAGGTCGGAGGGGAGGAAAGTCCACAAGTGAGAGAGAGGATCTCTCAACAGGGAAGCCGATAACTGGCTCTCCAAAAGTAGATGGTACAAAATCATCATCTGGGAGGCTAGAGAGGTCCTCCAAAGCGGAAAAAGAGTTTCGCTGAGCCAGTCCTAGGGAGGGGGTACGATGGATTCCTACCGAAGCAGGAAGAGAATGTAAAACCCCCTTCCCTCTGTCCAAAGAGGGAGGCACCTGTACTGGATCTTGATCAAGAAGTGGTGCAGACGAGGTGCCAACAACCTGCGCTGTTGAGGAAAGTACAGCCTGATCCAAGGGTGGAGTCGAACAAGGCTCTTGAACAGTAGTCTCCTCCTGAGGCTCCAAGGGGGTAGCCTCCGAAGAGGTGGAGGAGTGAACTAGAGTAGAGGGCCTAGCCGCGACCGGAGCCCACCGTGGGCTAGAGGTGGCACGGGGTGCCGAAGGGACTCGAGTAGCCCTAGGAGAGGGGGGAGCCCATGTTTGAGGCCGTGTCTATGGAGCGGTATGTCTTGCTCCAGCTCTCTCTCGTAAGCTAGTACGAGCTGGTTGCTTTGTGGGCCTCTTTTTCTTCTTTGGGCAATCTCTGGCGAAGTGTCCCGAGGATCTGCAAATCCTGCACTGGTCTTGCCGACCTACAACCTCAAATCTCTGGCAGAAGAAGGACCCATCGGGTCGTTGTAGCATGATGTGGTCATCTGAAATATTGGGGTCCTGGACAATGACCCTAACCCTGGGTACCCTGTCCATCCTAACCGCCTCAGCAACGGAAGAGGGCTTGCCAGGGAGCGGGGGGATCTCTGCCACCACACCAAACCTCTCGCCAATAACTGAAAGAAGCCGGTGATAAACTGAGGGAAGACCAGGGAACCTGATGAAAACAGAAACTTCCTGCTTGTCCTCTTCAACTGGGTCAAATCCCAGTTGAAAGGAAACAAAAAGATCCTCTTGTAGCCTAGAAGTAGAAACCCGGCCTGTAGCAGGTCTCTTGTGACGTCCGGGGAATCTAGGCACACCTGAAAGAAACCCCGTCCCAACAAACGAACATCCTTGAGGTGGGGGGCGAGGTCCTGAGGAAGCGCCGATAGCATCCAATCTCTAGCTTGTGACCTAGAGGGGTGTGAGCCATGAATGCGTGCGAAGAGAGTCGTGGAACACTCATGTTCGAAATCCTTTTGCAACTGCTGTAGCTCGTCTTTTGAAAAAGTGACAGTTCTCGTGGCCGGTGTGAGCGGAGACGGATTGACTGAATGGGAACCCATTCGTCAATCGAGGTGTGTTGGCCGATTCAAACACAAAAAATAAAAACTCCGTCCGCTTTCCTGAATCCCAGGAGACCCCTATAGGAGAATAGGGGTAATCCAGATGAAGGAGAGGGTGAAGAAGAAGGGAGAGAGAAGAAAAAACCAGGGGGAGACAGCGGGGAGGAGGGAAGAGGAGGGGAGGATAGGGGAGAGGAGGAGTGGAGGAGAGGGGGAGAAGAGGAGTAGAGGAGAGGGGAAGGAGAAGGGAGGAGAAGCAGCAGCAGGCTGCAGTGGGGGGAAAGCAGCAGCAGGAGCGGGGGGGGAGCAGCAGGCTGCAGCGGGGGGGGAGCAGCAGCAGGTGCGGGGGGGGAGCAGCAGGCTGCAGCGCAGGGGGAGCAGCAGCAGGCGCGGGGGGGGGAGGAGGCTGCAGCGCAGGGGGGGGGGGCTGCAGCGCGGGGGAAGGGGCAGTGAGGGGGAGAGGGCAGGTAGGAGGGGGCAGCGAGGAGGGAAGGGAGGGGGCAGCGAGGAGGGAGCAGGAGGAGCAGCAGGGAGCGGGGAGAGAGGCAGCAGGGAGTAGGGAGAGGAGCAGCAGCAGGAGGGAAGGGAGGGGGCAGCGAGGAGGGGAGCAGGAGGAGCAGCAGGGAGCAGGGGAGCAGCAGTGAGCGGGGAGAGCAGCAGGGAGCGAGGAGAGCAGCAGTGAGGAGGGGAGCAGGAGGAGCGGGGAGCCAGGATTTTGCACATTCCACTGGCATACTTCAAAGAAAGCATGGGTCATCATAATGTACCTGTACTAACTAAACAATATGTCAAGGATCCCAAACCTCTATAGCCAGTTTTTCACCATAAGCACAGAGCTGGGGGACAGCATGTTAGATTGCCTCACAAAAGAGAGATTAACTTGATGCAATGCTCATAATGTGGAACCTATATAGTTGCCAATGCTCATGCTCAATATTTTGTCTGAGGATTTTTAGGACCTTAGCATAACGACTTTAAAAAGGTCAAGGCACTCACCTTTGAGGAGTTAAGGGCCATGGTGGTATAGATTAAGCTAGAGAAAAGATTTATGATGAGGAGAGAAGCAATGACTAAGCCTTTATTGCAAAAGGAAAAAGGAAAGGCATAGGAAAGGGAAAAAGCACAATAAGAAGAAAGATGAAATGTTTGATGCTCATTAGAGTAGGATTCATTTATGCTATTGACAAAAGTGATTGGTTGCTCCCTATCATGGTGGTCCCAAATAAATGCTTGAAAATATTTTAGAAGATATGTCATTGATCTTCTTTTCTTTACCTTTTTTGTAGGCCATTGGTTTGTGGTTGTAAGTTATGTCCACTGACCAAACCTTAAGACTGGCATTGGTTTATAAATTTTAATCAAGATGAATCTTCCAAATGCAGTTATAAAATAAACTATATAAATGGTGTTTCTAAACACCTTCTTTATTTGGGAATGGAAAGAACTTGTTGGTGAAACCTAAATATCAATTTATTTTTTAATTACTGATCAAATCATGCACATTTATGTGTTTTAGATGCACAACCAAATCCTAGAAAAAAAGACAATTTTGTTCACTCAAGTGCAATATAATTAAAACCCCTCCTAGATTCCCAAATCATTGAGGTTTTTCCAAATTCTTTAGTATAATGTTTGTAGCTTTTACGAGAGTTTTACTTTTGTCCTTTTAGCACTATTGTTGTCCTTCTTTGTATCCTACCTATCCTTTTTCCCATATTTTGGGATGTTTTTCCATGAACGTGCAGGTCATAGCTCACAAGGTTCACAACTTCCTTTGTAATGCTATCCAAGTCCTCTATATCTTTTTCATGAGCTTCTCCAAGACTTTGCGTGCATTTTTTACCCTTGTCTATAGTGCCAATTAGAGCAAGGTTGATTCCATTGAGACTACAATTGAAATCAAACACATACAAGTCTCACGATGTACATGCTTAGATTTACTTGTATACCCTTGTTATAAGTCTCACGATGTGCATCCTTGGATATAATTGCATACCCTTGTTATTGTTACGCTCAAGTTGAGGTGACGTGACCTCGGAAGGGTCAGTCGACATTTTCTTTAAAGGATCAATGTTTGTATTATATTTGTTTGAACTTCACATAAATGATAAAAAAGGAATCAAGGTCAAGGTCTTTGGTGAGGGTGACATGGCACTAGACTAGGTGGATCTAAGGCTAAGGGGTTTAAATGCATTAAATGTGCCAAGGGGCAAATGATTTCAATGATCCCAAGAGAGGGGTAAATGATGCATTTAGGAGGTACTTTAAAATGTAGACATGTGGCATCCTAGATCCATCTAGGGAATTGTGGGCTTTGGTATTCAGCTTGCAGGTCCTTCTCACGTTTTTTGATTGTAATGAGCTTGCTGAACCAGAGAAAGGCTGGGTGGTTATTCGTAGTGCTATCACCTGTTAATTGGTGTTCGTCCAATTCGTGGTCTTGAATGAGCTGTAATTTTTAGTTTTATCATTTTGGTATTAGAGCCGCAGGTGATTAGAAAAGGGGGATCACGAGAGTTATTGGACGAGCTGTTGGTCATCGCATAGGCGTGGACGTAGGCTGGTGATCTATGATGGTGTGAGAACGATTGACGTGACGGAGTGTCGGGCTGTTTGCGCCGTCTGGTTCACATTATATCCAGTAGTTTGTCAACGTTGGAGCTGTGTGTGAAAGGATAGCAGGATCGCGTACAGTCGCAGGTTTACAACTTGGTGTCTTAAGGGCTCTTTGGCATCATGGGGGGCTAGCTATTGCAAGGAGTCTGTAACTCAAGGAAGCGCCAAAGACGCGTGAAACAGTTACGGCTTTGGGCTGAGGTCACGAAAGTATTTCGAAAGTGAGTTTGGTGGTAGTGGTGCGCTGACGATTTTTGCCCTTTTGCGGTGGTGAGAGAGCCCGTAAGCGGTTCACATATTCTATCTGGTAATTCAATCGAGGTGACCTATGGGTCAATAGCTCTGCAATGTTCATGCGTTGCGATGGACAAATGGTTGTGTTAGTCTGTTGAGATACGTGCATTTTGCTGTGAACGAATATTAAGAAGCTTGGTTATATTTAGTCATATCAAAAGATTAAGGACTGTGTTCACGAAGGCCTACAAGGTCAGCAATAGCCAAATCGATGTCACATACATGAATTCGTTCAAGGAGTCTGACTGAGAATGATGGAGTGGTTGTAGGGACAAGTTAATCTCTTCATGCAGCAGAAATATGACTAGGGAGCTTTCTATGCCTTCTAAGTTTGTTGGAGTATACGCTCTTTTATTTGCCTTGGTGTTTGAGTTGTTTGAAATTGCAGATATTTCCCTAGTATAGGGAAAAGATTTCGGTTTGGTTCTCAACTAATTTTAGTTGATGGTTACGCCTGTTGAGACACCTTTTGTGGTTATGAGATTGGAAAGCAGTCTGTAAATACAGTTTTAGGCGATGTTTGATTTATTTATTTTTTTTAAAAAAACACCCATCGGCCTAAATAGAAGTAGAAGAATAAGCTTCTAGGGTGGATCCCATAGAGTCAGGAGTCCGGCTAACCCCGCAGGTGTCGCGCCCAGCAAGCCATACACTATCTGGCAGAATTGCATTATCGGAGGATGCCTTGCAACAAATTTTAGCGCAACAGTTACAAGCAAATGTAGGGCAATCCGAGCTCAGGAAAATGGTTCATAGTATGTCTGCTAGACCATCTCGAGAAGAGAAAGGTAAATCTCCAATGGAGCCTGAAACCAGTGTTCATACGGTCGAGCCTGAAACCAGTGTTCATACGGTCGAGCCTAGGAGGGCTAAGGTGCCTAATATTGCCAATTATAGGCCAGAAAAGTATTCTGGTCGGATGTCTGACCGTAGTTCTGATATCATAGAGACCTGGTTACACAAATGGGACGAAGCCTTCGCCATTTGTGAAATCAGGAATGATATAAAGAAAATCTGCGAGGCCACCCATATGTTTAATGAGGCAGCGGATAGGTGGTGGATAAAACAGCAAAAAGATGGAGTGGCATCTACTACTTGGGAGGGGTTCAAAAAAGAATTTAGAAAACACTTCTTACCTCTTGACGAAGCATCCCAAGCTTGGGATCAGTATCTAAAACTTCGTCAGAGAAATTTATCAGTGGTGGAATACACTGATAAGTTCATAGAAATTTATCAGTGGCGGAATACACTGAGTTGGCTGATGACACTGCTATTTTTATTGAGGCCTCTTCGCAGTCACTCGATTCTTTCCGGGCAGCCTTGGATATTTTTTGCTCAGCCGCAGGGGCACACATCAATTGGCATAAATACTTTGGCTTTTGGATCAATGATGAGGACACTCTAGGCTAGGGAGTTGACATTGGCTTTTCTTGGATTCAGAGGGGTGTTCTTGTCAGGTATTTGGGATGCCATGGCATCTCTCCAGCACAACAGTTTGCCCCAGTATTACAAAGTATAAGGAAAAAGCTCCTTTTTTTGAGCTCAGCCAAACTCGACCTTGCCTCTAGAGTTGTGGTAGTGAACCAGGTTCTCTTGGCCACCGCCTGGTTTGTGTGTTTTTGCTGGTGCTGGTCTAGGGATTGCATCACTTAGCTCATTAGACCAGTTAGGAATTTTCTATGGAGTGGACTTAATGGTACGGCAAATGTTGCAGCGAGGGTGGCCTAGGAGACCATTATTCTCCCTACATGGGAAGGGGGCCTTAATATCATTGACCCGGACTTGCAGTGCAAGGCATTGCTTTGTGAGGGGACTCATGCTTGGGCAGGAACCTTGGAAGGATTTCTTTTTTGGACGTATTCAGGCTTGCACACCTACCTTAGGACATGATTGGGTGGACAGCCCTTGCTGGATTTTTTCTTCCACCTCTCTCAGGTCTCCTACCTCTCCTCTCATGATTGCCATCCTCAAAGCTTGGGGGAGCTTCAGGAACACTCTTCGAAGGATTCCGCCATCTACCCTTGAAGAGAGTGATAGGCAGCCAATCATTTGGAGCAATAGCATACTTGATGAGCATGGCAGACCTCTGGGCACTTCCCATTATATGTAGTGGTCTGGATGGGAGAGGCCCCGGCTACACAGTAGGCACTTGGAAGGCTTTTATCAGGCTGAGGATCAGAGACTACAGTCCGTGAGTCACCTCAGAGGGGTAGCACACAGGATTCAGTAGATAGATGCAGCCATCCTGGTGGAATGGACAGTTGAGGTGCCTATTACTTCCACCACTTGGATGGGAGCTTTTTCGAGGACAGCAGTTCCTCTACAGGTGATTGCTGTTCACGGTTTCGGGGAAGATGATTTGGTCTTTGACATTGGGGATGGAGATATACTCTCTAGATCCACAGATGATATTCTTCTAGAGGTTAAGCCTGTCAGGATTGCTGGTTTTGTGGACCATGGATAGGGCTTGCAGTGGTACTTAGATCCCGACCTTCTGCTCTTGGCCCTGGGATCCTGGAGGTTGTGGTTATATGGAGGTGCACCTATCAGGTGCTTGCAGTGGGACCCAGGAGAGTGGGAGTGGATAGATCATGGGCACCAAGAGAGGGGGATTCCCTTCTTTCGTTTCACGGTTGGTAATGCCAGGAGATTTCAGCTGAGTAGTAGAGGTTGGATTCCCTCCAGAGCCCCCCATTGGGATAGCTTCTTCATCACCGTAGATTTGCATAGGAATTTCTGGAGGAGGCTTTGGAAATCCCTCAGAAATAGAAAGATCACTCTTTTCTTTTGGTTTTCTATTCATGGAGGGATTGCAGTGAACTTGTGGAGATCACGATTTGGGGCTGATCCCACTTGCCCTCGTTGTCATTCTACAGAGGAGTCAGTGCGACATTGCCTTTGGGACTGCAATCAAGCGAGAATTGTTTGAAAAGGAGTTGCTCGGATACTCAACATTTTTCATACTTCTCCTTTCTTCATGACATGGGGCTCGGTCGCATGGTTATCCCTTACTGGGCCCCAGGTGTTTTATGAAGGTGAGCCTTCTTCTTAGGCACTCTCGATCCGCCGACAGGAGATAGAGCCCTGTTCTCTTCAGGATGTACCACATATTCCTTTCACAGTGGAAACCTCTTGGGAGATTTTGGCTAGCATTTCCTCTTGGCACATTTGGAGAGCCAGATGCACAGAGGCCTTGGATGACATCCAGATACACCCATCACAAGTGTTCACTGGTATTTGGAGTGACACGATTCACACTTTGATAGCCATATGGGCTAGCATGCAGGGCCCTTCACGGGCAGCCTCTTCTAGGAGGACTGTATTTCTTTGAGTTTGGAGGGGCTCTCCATGTTTCTCGGAGGTTGCTACCAGATTGAGATGGCACTATCAGCCCCAATCCTTTCTTTTTGGCTCTTGAGCTTTTCATGCATTGCATGTGTATTCCATATTCCCGTATGGAGCTTGCTCTAACGGTTTTCTTTAATACTTAATAGAAGTCTCTTTTGTGAAAAAAAAAAGTGTAATGAAAGTTTATGAACCTCTACCTCAGTCAATCAAAGTAAAAGATTTTATCTTTGGATTGAATGATCGGATCAAGATGGAAGTTCGGGCTAAGTATGCGAACACGCTTGATGAAGCAATTGCCATAGCCCTGAACTATGAGGATGCCAAAGGGAACAGACCAAGTGGGTTTGTGCAGGTTGGGACTCGGTATGAGTACCCGAAGAAAACCGGGTTTAAGAAGAAGTGGATTAACAAAGGGAGTGTCTCACAGCCTAGTGGTCAAGCCAAGCAGGCGAAGCCAGTTGAGACTCCTAAATCAAGTAACACCATTGGAATGAAAAGAAAAGTAACACCAATGGCAGCCTGCTGGGCTTGGTTGAAGTCTTCTTTGAACCTAGAGCAAAGAGAAAAAGCGAGGAGAGAAGGCTTGTGTTTTGGATGCCTTCGGCCTCATCAATGGAAAGATTGTCCACGAAACAAGGATCGTCGGGTGGCTGAGATGGTGATCTCAGAATGCGACGTGGAAATGGAGGGAAGTGCCAGAGCAGAACAGATGCAGATTCAGCTAGCGGGATCTTCTCAAAGGTCAGTGCCTATTTTGTTATGTGTGTCTGTTGCTAAGCTAGTAACTAGTGCACCTGATAATGTCCTGTCAAAGCCCGCAGCAACGGGGTATACAACCTTTAACAATACGGAGTTAATTAAGATGAAAGGGCAAGTAGCCAATCATGATGTCATTGTGTTGTTTGACTCAGCGTCAACACATAATGTAATCAACTCCAAGCTTGTAAGGAGGCTGAAATTAAATACTAGCCCATCTGATTATGCATATACAGTCAGAATGGCAGATGGAAGTTCAACTGAAGTATGGGACCAAAGGGTTACCCAATTGGAGCTTCAAATTCAGGACTATACTGAGAAGCTTGATTTTAATATGACAAAGCTTGCTCATGCAGACATAGCCCTGGGTAAGGCTTGGCATTCTAGGAAAAATCTAGCCATAGATTGGAAAAAGCACATTTATCAATTCAAGATGAATGATGTGCTGTATGTCTTACGAGGTGAAAAAGATATACCTCAAGGACCGTTGGTTTCCGTAATGGAAGTTCGAAAAGCTCAAGAAGAATTTTTGTTTCTTTGTACAGCATCGGCAGAGCTGATTGATGGTCCTTCGGCTAGCACTGATGTTGCCCAAAATGGAGAGATGGCCAAGCTGGCTAATCAAATAGCAGAGGAGTTCTCTGATTGTTTTAGGGATGAGTTACCTTATGGGTTACCTCTAGAGCGGAATGTTCAACATAAGATTGAACTAATCCCAAGGGCAGAACCTGTAAATAGACCTCCCTATAGGTTAAGTTTTACCAAAGAAGCGGAGGTACGAAGACAACTAGAAGAATACCTCAAGTTGGGGCAGTTTTAACCCAGTTTCTCACCTTTTACTTCGCCAGTGATATTAAAAAAGAAGAAAGATGATACTTTTTGCGTCTATATAGATTACAGAGCATTGAATAATGTCACTAGTAAGCACAGGTATCCGATGGCTCGGATCGATGATTTGCTAGATGCATTACATGGGGCCGTAATTTTCAGTAAGATAGATCTTAAATGTGGCTACCATCAGATCCGTATTAGAGCCGAGGATGTGCATAGAACCGCTTTTAGAAGCAGGTTTGGACATTATGAGTTTTTGGTAATGCCGTTTGGACTTACCAATGCTCCAGCTACATTTGTCATGCTTATGAACGATTTACTACGTCCGTATATCGGAAAGTTTGTAGGACACTTTATTGACGATATTCTTATATTCAGCCAAAGTATTGTTGAGCATCACGAACACTTAAGAAGAGTGTTCACTACTTTGAGGAAAGCCAGTCTTTATGTAAATAAAAAGAAAATTGTACTGTGTATGGTAAGACTTGAACATATAGGATTCATTATTGCTCCTGAGGGGATAGAAATGGATCCAAAGAAAGTGGTTGCAATTCTGACTTGGCCAATCCCTCAGAGTTTGACCGCTTTGCGATCATTCTTGGGGTTTGTCCAATTTTATCGAAGGCATATTAAATGATATTTCGAAATAGTATCACCATTGACTGATCTGGCCTCAGATAAAGTACCTTTCATATGGGGACAGAATCAACAAGAGAGTTTTAACACCATAAAACAAGCTGTGGTCTCACGTTTGGTGTTAAAAATCGTTGATCCGCAGAAACCATTTTTTCTTGAAACCGATGCAAGTGGCATTGCGGTAGGAGCAGTTCTCCTCCAAGAGGGAAGACCAGTAGCCTTTGAAAGCAAGAAGCTTTCTCCCTCTCAATGAAACTGGCCAACTCATGAATTAGAGTTGTATGCTGTTGTCCATGCTCTAAAAACATGGAGACATTATTTATATGGATCAGAGTTTTATGTTGATGTTGATCATAATACTCTGAAACATTTTTGTAAACAACCTGACTTGAGAGGCCGCCAAGCTAGGTGGGCAGAACTCATGCAGGAGTTTAACTTGACGATTCAGTACCGAAGAGGGAAGGATAATAAAGTTGCTAATGCGTTGTCACGCATTGTGCATAATATGAGTTTCGGTATTAGAGAGTGCTCTAATGACCGAGATTAGAGAAACTCAAAAGGTGGACAAGTTCGTCTAGAGCCTTGTCCAGAGCCTTTGGCTTAAGGCTCATGTATTCAAACCCCGGGAAAAGGATGACCTGGCATCCAGAAAAGGTTAAACTTATGCAAGATATACCATAAGAGATGGTATGCTGAAAAGAAATGGCAAGGTAGTAGTATCTAATCAGAATGGTCTCAGGCAGAGAGTCATTCAACAATGCCATGATAGCCCATGTGCGGGACATCCAGGAGTAAAGAAGACATATGATCTCGTGAAGCGAGATTTCTTTTGGCCAAATATGAAAAAGCATATTCATGGATATGTGACACATTGTTTTTCATGTCAGGTAAGTAAGGCAGAGCGGGTGGAGCCACCCAGACTTTTACAGCCTTTGGAAATACCACTAGGTAGGTGGGAGAGCATTTTCATGGACTTTATTGTAGGTTTGCCTATGACACAAGGTGGATATGATTCTATCCTTGTGATAGTTGATGGTCTTACCAAGATGGCTCACTTCATTCCAACTAGAGAGTCTGTTAGTGTCCCGCAAGTTGCGGATTTGTTTATTAAACATATATTTCGTTTGCATGGATTACCCAAATCCATAGTGTTAGACAGGGATGTCAAATTTATCAGTCATTTTTGGACTGCAATGTTTGAGACACTAAGGACTGAGTTGGGAATGAGTAGTGGGAATCATAAAAACCCCAATCTACTTTGTCATAATCTTTCTCAAAATCTAGCAGTAACAATGGTTCCCAGTTATATCCCAAAAACAAACTAAAAAGGAAGGTATCAACTCATCTGAACCCGGGCATTTGCACTTGTGGAGGGTGAGAAGTGCAGTCCTGAATTCTAGATTCAAAAAAGGTGCATTATGAGAGACTCTCATGTCTAGTTTGTGATAAGTCCCTTTTTAGGTCACCTAGTGGAAAATTTACGAGTGTAAGGGCCATTAAGCATCCCCTCCCCAGAGGATTTTGGAAATCTGTCCTATGCATGGCTACAGGACAGGGCGTGGAGACCCCTAGAACTAGTGAGCGTGTGTTGTAGGTGTGTGTGTGTGGATGACATATTTTTTGGTCTAAAGTATTCCACCCCCCTTTGGCCATACAAGAACCCCGACGTTCTTATTTTCTCTCCTTCAAAGGCATTTCATCTGTGGCGGATGTACTTCAGGATGATGGCACAATTTTATCTTTTTCTATGGCTGCTCGCAAATATGGCTTGGGAGCTCATTATCGTCCTTTATGGCATAGAATTTCAGCAATGCTCCAACCGTACTTGCCGGTACCTCATTTGGAACTTCAGAATTGGCTTGAGGATTGGATTTTGCGCTCTCCTTCCTTATACGCCCGTCCTCTGAAGCTCTCACATATCACGGTGTCATCACTGTATAAAGTGCTATTACCTCCGCCTTGGATTTCCCACAAAGCAAATACTGTTTGGCATATGGATCGCCCAATGAAGTGGTGGAGAAAAAGGCTGCGTCTCCTTTGGCATTACAAAGTCCCTCTTCGACAACAGCTTTTCCTATGGCGAGCTCTCCTTGGCATTTTTCCATCCGGACAGTTACTCGCACACAGACATATTGCTTCAGTTGTTTGTCACAGATGCCAGCACTCTACTGAATCAGTGTTTCATATCTTTTGGTCCTGTCCAAATACTTCTGATCTCATTGCTCTCATCAAACAGAGGCTTCGACAACGATTTCCTACTGTTACTTTTGGCAGATTTTTCTGGTTGTTTGGCTTTCATCCACAGAGACAGGGCTTTGATTTATTTTTTGTATGGGTGTGCTATTGGACCCTATGGACTTTATGGATGGACAGAAATCATAGAGTCTTTGGTGATCCACTATTTTCATCTTTTCTCTGCAACAATCATTCTATGATTGTTTTTAGACTCGTTTGATTGATCAGGATGTGTATACAGCTTATACTGAGATCTTCAGTTAAGTAGTAGCTACTTCATTTTTTGAAGTGACTATGAATGTAATTATTCTACAGCAATAAAAGATTTCTTCCCACAAAAAAGTGTGTGTGGATGACATATGGAGTCCCCTATGCTCTAAGAAGCATGCATACATTTCTACCTATTCATGGATCGAGTAATTCGCTGGTTATTTAGGTTCTTCCATTTGTTGTTGGCACTTGCTTCTATAGGCACCCTGGGTAGTGAGCTAAGACCCTACGAGGTAGGCTGCAAGACAGCTGGCCTTTTTCAACACCTTACACAATTGGCTTTTTGTATTGTGTTTTTTTACATGTAATAGATGGTTCTTTTCTCTTTAAAAAAAATGGCATTGTTAAATATATGTAACTCTATCTATGAGGATAAACGTGGACTTAATGGTCGATGGTCTTGGAGAGGTTATGGGTAAAGAATACCATTCACCACAAAGTTTCAAAATCATGAATTTTGCTATTATTGGTTATTTGGCTAATTCTATTTAAGTGCACTCATAACAAATTTGGATTTAATGTTGCAGATGGAAGAGCTACCAATGCCTTGGAATTTTGAGCTTGATAGTTTCCAAAAGATTATAATATTAAGATGCCTAAGATCAGACAAGGTTTGTTTCATCTTCCATCGATTTACTGATAGATATTGTCATAAAATGAAGTATGTGTGGTTTCAAAATGGGCGTTTTGACTCTGCAGTAAGTTGCACCTAGCAAATCCATTTTGGCACCTATTGAATTCGACAGGTTTATATTGAACTTCCTATTGGGAAAGAAAGGAATGCAAAACACGTACAAATTCCAAACCAACTTGCATTCAACCACACAGCTGAAAGTACAAACGTGTCTTTTACAATGAAGCCAATATATACTAACCGAACGAACATGGTGAAGAGGGAGAGAGAGAGAGAGGGTAGGCTAGGGAGAGAGGAAGTGATACTCAAAGAGAGACATAATGAAATGGAAATGAAATGACTATAGCAAGGAACCAAAATGAAAGTACTCACATGTAGACCAAAGAGCTTGTAGCTTGATACTTGATTGTTTTAACACTAGACAAGTACAGCTCTTATATAAGATCACACACACACATATGAACACCTTTGCATATGGGATAACTCCCAATATGACACGTAGCATCCATAGGACACACTAGACTAGAACTCATACTAGAACACACTAGAACGCACCAAACTAACTCAACTTGGCTTCATATTCTAACATCCCCCCATGAAGGCAAGGTGAGAGACTGCTGGAATGGAACCAAGGAATGAACATGACAATGACGGTATCTACTACTCTGTGCAATGTCTGAATTAGACATGGCTCTCATGCTAACGCAGAGGCTGAAGTTTGAGCATGGTTCAGAGGTCGGAGTGAGCACTCACATGGCTTTACGTCCCAAACATGACTCAGAGGCTCATGTCTCAGCATGGATGCATGAACAACTCAGAGGTCTAGAAGACCAATGCACCAACATCCTAAAACTCATATGCTAGGCTTGATAACTAGACCCTATCAATGCCATACATGGCTCCCACAATACATCCCCCTCTTGACTCCAGGGACTAACTAGGAACATGGAGTCATGCACCAAACATATAAGAGAAAATACATCATTTTAGGAGTACTATCCAAGGTAGAGCACCTTTATTAACTTTTCGAACATTCTTTTTAGAGGGACTACTCAAGGCAAAGAACCTTTATCTTAAGCATACTCTGCAATAGCCTCCAACGTCCTCAGAAATCTTCATCCATCCATGACCTCTACTCCATCGTCATCCGGATTCGCAGCATAGCAACCCAGGTGGTGGGAGGATTCACTGGTGGAGACGGAGGCATAAGCTGAGGTAGGGAATCCATGTTGCGATTGTGAGTGCAGACAAATTTGGAAAGCTGTGGATACCAAGGACTCTAGGGGATGCCGGCTTGCGCGACCAGTTGTGCCAAATGTTGAATGCCGAGGCAAGCATCATCTAGCAGCTGCCATTGAAAGATTGCCTCTCATCGGATGTTTGTGACTCATTGTTGCAGGCCATCGGGGGCACGCTGTAGCTCATACAACCTGCAGCTTACATTTATCCTCAATGAGCTGCATGCACTTCTGTATGGTGGTTGTGTTCTTTTCTCCGTTTTGGAATTCTAGGGTGGCTACAGGAGGAACCATAGCTGCTCTTAGCCTGCTATCTTCAGACTGCTGCTGCTCCCCACTGCTCTTGCTGCCCTCCTTCCTGCTCCCCTCCTTGCTGCCCCCTCCCTCCCCTCCTTGCTTCTCCTCCCTCCCCTCCCCTCTACCTTCTGCTCCCCCCACCTCCCCCCCCGACTCCCCTCCCTCGCTGCTGCAGCCCCCCTGCGCGCTGCCTCCTCCCCCCCCCGCGCAGCCTCTTCCCTCCCCTCCCTCCTACCTGCTGCTCCCCCCGCCTCCTCCCCCGACTCCTCAACAGCCCAGGTTGTTGGCACCTCATCTGCAGCACTTCTTGATTAGGACTCAGTATAGGTGCCTCCTTCTGTGGATAGAGGGAAGGGGGTCTTACATTCTATCCCTGCTTCGGTAGGAATCCTTTGCACCCCCTCCCCAGGACTGGCTCAGCGGAACTCCTTTTTTGCTCTGGAGAACTTATCTGACCTCCCAGATGATGATTCTGTACCTTCCACTTTCGGAGAGCCAGTTATCGGCATCCCTCTTGAGAGATCTTTCTCTCTCTCACCTGTGGACTTTCCTCCCCTTGGACCTCGTGTGTATGGCAGGAGGTCAGCTCCGGTGGAGGGTTCTTTTTCCGCCACCAGGTCGGGTAAGGTATTCCAACCCGCTTCCTCCCGCCGATGAGGATAGCCAATTGGAATATACAGGGATTGGGCAGCATCCCTCATCGCCGTCACAGACAACTGATTAGGAATCAGCTCCATCCAGGTGTTTCAGGTGGTTCCCTGAAAATGTTTTTTCTTCAGGAACACAAACTGGATGTCAGAGATTGTTCCAAGTCAGGTAAGCTACTTTCAGGCCAGACTTTTTGGCTTCCTGCCTTAGGAACCAGAGGAGGTACATGCATATCAGTTTCATATTCTATTCTCCCTCTGATCATTGGACATGGTACCATTACCCCATTCAGGTCCTAGTGGGTTTTACTTCTGATTGACGGATGTAAGGTTGGTTTCCTCAACCTCTATGCTCCGAACAACAGAGAGGACCACGTTCTATTTTGGAAAGAGTTGCTCTCGTGGGCTGACATTGCAGATTCGTGGATTATTGGAGGTGACTTCAACATGGTTGAGGCACCTTCTGATAAGAAAGGATGTAGAGAAGGTGGTATTCATTCCCTCGAGAGAGCAGCTTGGGATGCCTTCTTGTTCAGGTTCAGTGGCAAAGATATTTGGTCAGATGATGCAATTCATGTTTAGTCTCAGTCACTTTTGTTTTCATGGTTGAACCATAGGGTGCAGATGCCTATCCGTGCCCGGATTGACAAATTCTATGTGGATGACTGGGCTCTTAATAGAGGGGGGACAGTTTGCATTGCACCTGGTGTTTCCACTTCCGACCATTTTCCGGTCTGAGAGGACGGTCTCATAGTATCAGGATCCCTGATGCCTTATACACGGATGAGACCCTCACAGAGGCAGTCTTGGAGATCTGGGTTTCTCACATGCAACGGGGGGTGGCCGGTCCCTCACATGTGGCCACAGCACTTGCTAGTATCAGCGACTTTTATCACTCCGTTGCTAGTACTCGGCGAGGTGAGGTACTCAGGCAGGAGATTGGTATCCGCCGGCAGTTGGCAGCCTTGCAGAGGGAGGAGCAGAAACGACCATCTGATGCGCTTGGGTACAGGAGCGCCTTGCTATGGCAAGGGCTCACTTGCAAACATTGCTTGATCAGAGAACAGAGTATGCCTTCCATGCGCGGGAGTCCTTTTGGATACAAATGGGAGGGAGAGTCAATAAACACTTTTTCTCTACACTTGGTCCCAGACATATTAGAGAGAGTGTCAAGCAGCTTATTGACTCTGACGGCGTTTTGCAGTCTCATCCGGATACCGTCATGCACTTAGCGATGGCTTTCTATGCCTCCCTTCTTTCCGTAGATCTTGACACACAGGCCAGAGATGTGGCTAGAGATGAGATTTGGCAGAGTTTACCTGTGTTGGTCACACCAGAGATGATATGCTCACTTGATGCACGCTTTACCAACACAGAATTCAAGAGTGCTCTCTCCGCCCTTCATAAGGGCAAATGCCCTGGTTCCGATGGTCTTACTCCTTTTTTTACAGCCTTTTGGGATATGATAGTGATCATATTACTTCAGCCCTACAGAGCATTTGGGACTCGGGTGAGATGCCTGACTCACTAACCGAGGGACTCATACAACTTACCCCGAAAGGTGGTAACAGGAATTTTGTATTGCATTGGAGACCCATCACTCTTTTGGGCACTCTGTACAAAATCCTGGCCAAGGCGATCAACATCCGGTTGCAGCCCCTTCTTCCAGACCTTATCCATGATACTCGGACAGGCTTTGTGCATGGCAGGAGCATATGTGATTGTATATTTTCCTTTTGGGAAGCCACAGAGTGGGCTATACAAAGCGCGCAAAGGCTGGCAGTTCTACTCGTGGACTTTGAGAAAGCCTATGACAGAGTAGATTGGGGTTTTCTTGAGGGCACTCTTCTACGGTTTGGATTTGCAGATGCATGGATTAGAGGGGTGGCCTCCCTTTACAGATCAGCCCACAGCCAGGTTTTGATTGGAGGGGTAAGGGGTGACAGGTTTCAGATTTCCAGATCAGTTCGTCAGGGATGCCCTGTCAGGGATGCCCTTTAGCCCCCTTCCTCTTTCTCTTTGTGGCAGAAGCTATGAGTATCTTCCTTGATCTCAGGCTGAGCTTTATGGGTTGAGATTGCCCTTGAGACAGGAGCAAGAGCTTCTTGACTATGAGTTGGCTGATGACACTGCTATTTTTATTGAGGCCTCTTCACAGTCACTTGATTCTTTCTGGATAGCCTTGGATTTTTTTTACTCAGCTGCAAGGGCACTAAATCCTTTGGCTTTTGGATCAGTGATGAGGACACTCCGGGCTAGGGAGTTGACATTGGCTTTTCTTGGATTTAGAGGGGTGTTCCTGTCAGGTATTTGGGATGCCAGGTAGGGTTGGGCAAGGGACGAGCATTTTTCGAGCGAAATCTTCCGAGCGTCCAAGCGAAGGGAAAAAAAAGCTTCCAACTATGCAAAAATATGACAAAAATGGATCAGAAGAAAACATAGTTTCACTTAGAAATATGAAAAGTATTATAGGAATGCCTATTTTATACACGAATATTTATGTGAATCTTTGGGAATGGTGAGAACATAATGGGATGGCTTTTAAAGAAACCCACATGTAGAGTAGACTTCTCTATGAAAATTCCCTTACGATCCTTCTTACAACTTTTTACTTAATAGGGGGTGACATTGAAAAACCTCTCTCAACCTATCTTTATGAAAGGGTTTCTTCAAAGAAAACTCATTGAAGCAAGCCATCAAGGTAGTTTCGCCAGCGAAACCCCTTTGAACAAGGTCTTTCAAGGTAGTTTCACTGGCAAAACTACCTTGGACAGCACTTTTAAAAGTGACATAACTTTCACATCCAATGTCCAAATATAGTCATTCAGCCACTCAAATTGATCGAAAAACCCCATTTGAGCACCTCTATGGGGTTATATTTTGGAAAACCTTGCATATATAGTATTAAATATTACATGTATTTTATGAGAGTGATATATAAGCCCAAGTTAATACTTATTTACAGTAATTTAAACTTCTGTAGAAACATGTCCATAAATATCTTTTTATTAATACTATAAAAACACTTGAAAGATATTGCCATATGATATAAATGTGTTTAATAAGTAATTATTTATGTATAATATTATTATGCTGAGAGTGATTATGAGAGACATTTCTTAAATGAATTATTTTTCAATACTTTTTTAAGGTAATAACAAGGGTACAAAGGGATGTCTATGAATAAGAAGATTTATATAATGTAAAAATGAATGAGTGACTAGTCTGTATAATTTTATGATAAAGGGATCTAGTTCTAATGAAAGTAAAAGTGTAAAAACCATGTTTCCTAAAGAAATACTATTTTTAAAATCTCTTGAAAAACACGCTCGTATAAACCTGCTCATAGGTTTTTGCTCGTAAAATTGACTGTTGACTCTGTGCCAACATGAACTTATGAAGAAAGAGAAGGTGTTACAACTTTGTGATACAACTTTGTGTTACAACTTTGTGTTACAACTTCTAGACACAACTTTGTGTTACGACTTTGTGTAACAACTTTGTGTTACGAGTTTGTCTACATGAAGAGAGAGAATGTGTTACGACTTTGTGACACAACTTTGTGTTACAACTTTGTGTAACAACTTTGTGTTACAACTTCTACATGTAGAGAGAGAATGTGTTACAACTTTGTGATACAACTTTGTGTTACAACTTTGTGATACAACTTTGTGTTACAACTTTGTGATACGACTTTGTGTTACATGCAGAGAGAGAAGCTCTCCAACTTGTATAAATACCCCATAATGGAATGAAGCCCACACTCTTTGGGGCATTGTGTTGAGTCTACTTTGGTATTCCAAGCATTTGTCTCAAGTGTCCATGCTTCCTTGCACTGCACGTCCAAAAGCATGTCCTAACCTTGCAACCCTTCTCCCCTCTCCTCCAACCCTGCAACCCACCCTCTCCCTCTCCTCCTTCCTCCTCCTCCTTCCTCCTTCTCCTCCTCCTCCCTCCTCCTCCTCTCTCCTCCCCCTCCCTCCTCCTCTTCCCTCCTCCTCCTTCCTCCTCTCTCTTCTTTCACCCATGCTCTTACACCTTCTTCCTCTCCCACTCCTATGCTTTCCTAAACCCTTAAACTCCATGATCTACGAGGGAGACGAGTTCTCCACCATGTACTCTACTCTGAACCTTGGAATCCTCCTTCTAACCCTGCACTCCTTCTAAACCTTGGAACCTCCTTCTAAACCCTGGAACTCTTTTTAAACCCTGGAACCTCCTTCTGAACCCTGGAACTCTTTCTGAACCCTGGAACCTCCTTCTGAACCCTGGAACTCCTCCTAAACCCTAGAACCTCTTTCTGAACCCTTAAACTCCTCCTAAACCCTACAACCCCCAATGAAGGCGAAAGCCTTCATTACCTCAACAAAGATGGTTTACGTGCCTTTTACACATGCTTGTACTTTGTTTGCTTACCACACTTAAGCCTACGTCTCTCACCGGAATACGACTCGAGGTCCTAAGCTACACATATACTACAATCGACAATCCCAATATATGTGTAGGTGACAAAAAGCCTCGGAATCCTGCAAACATAGAATACCCAGCTCTTCCTACGAAAGCAGCACCCCTCGCCGCCCGCCCGCGGCGCGGCGCCGCCGCCCCGCGCACCCCCCAACCCCCCGCCGCCCGCCCGCGGCGCGGCGCTGCACCCCCCAACCCCTTGCCCCCGCGCACCCTCTAACCCCCGCCACCCCCCGCTCACCCCACTCCCCCACCCGGCCCCGCCAGCGGGCGAGCCGCCAACGGCGGCGCCCCAGCGCCCTCCCCCATCGCCCTGCCCCCGCCACCCCCCGCCCTCCCCCGTCGCAAAGCCCCCCTCTCCCCTCACCCCCTCACCCCTCCGCTCGCGCCCTCTCCCCCGCTCACCCCACTCCTCCGACCCTCACCCCTGTTTCCCCCCGCCCTTCACCCCCTGCGCACACCCCTTCCCCCTGCGCGCAACCCCCCTGCGCCATTCCCCCCTTGCGACATCCCCCCCGGCGCGGCCGTCGGACGCCCCCAGCACCCCAAAAAAAAAAAACTAACCTAAAACTAACCTCAAGTTAGTGACTAACTGCGGTTAGGTTAGTTGGTTAACCTAGGTTAGGCTAGGTTAGTTGGTTATCCCTAGGCTAGTTAGTCTAACTCAGTTAGACTAGGTTAAGCTAGGTTAGTTAGCAGAAACCTAGACTAGGTTAGTTTTGCCTTTGGTTCGGTTAGTTTCACCTAACCTCAGTTAACTTAACTGTAGTTAGTTACACTAACTAAGTTCGACTATGGTTAGTCTAACCCTCCCTAGGCTAGGTTAGACTAACTGATTAGTCTCTAACTAGACAAATAGGTTAGTTAGTCTAACTAGAGTCACTTGGTTTCAACCCCTCAGTTGGACCTAAAGTCCCTTCCCACCACATTAGGACCCCCCAAACGCAAAATTTACCCCTCGAAACTCATCCGTTTGGGACCCAAATTGAACCCCGTTTGAACCCAGATTTCACACACGGAAACACCACATTACGGGGTATTTTTTCAGCCCATTGCACACCATTTCGGCATCCCTAGCACACGTTCATTCGCGCCCCTGTGTGGGCCTCATCTTGCATTAATTCACTCGTATTTTCACGCCGTGACCTCCGATTAACGATCCGTCTGCACCGGCACAATTCCCTACACACGTAGGACAATCTTAGGCACATTATTAACACGACGCTCCCTACACAAACTAACACCACTCTAACTCTCCTAACCACACCACATCCACACCCGCCCTTGGGGTAGCGACACCCTTGGCAAATCACGCACTATCTGCATGCAGTTACGTTCCGGCCAACGACTTCGACTCCAACGCTCACCCCATCCGCAACTAACTCCATTGCAACAACCGCCCCCTCCAATCCTCTACCCCGAATCCCCCCCTGAGATTCAACAACTTCCTTTAACTCCTCCACGCCCCAACATGGCTAGACGCCGTCATGACCATGATGGGGATATCGAGCTCGATGCAGAGGCTGACAACTTCTTCAATCGACGAAATCACAACAATCAAGGCCGACGCCCCTTGGGAAAACTGGAACTTCCCAAATATAATGGTAGGGGAGACCCAGCTCGCTTCCTCCAGCATTTTGATGCCGCATGTCGAGCAGGTGGTGATCAATCCCATGAAACCAAGGTGGCTTGGTTTCCAATGGCCTTAACTGATGAGGCGTCAGAATGGTACCTCGACCTTCTCGTGGAAGAACGTGCCACATGGGACCTACTTCAAACCGAATTCAAACGTCGCTTCCAAACAGAGAGGCTACAAGATGATCCTGCTCTCCAACTCAGCAAGATCGAACAAGGCCGGAGGGAAGATGTACGCACATACCTGGGAAAGATGAAGAGATTAATCGCCAAATGTGACCCACGCCCAGATGCAAAGTACCTCACGGCATGGTTCATAGCAGGGCTAAGAAAGAAAATCCACAAGGATATGAAAAAGATAAGTAGCTATGAAACATTCAGTGCTGCTCATGCAGTAGCCATTGACATCGAAGATGGCATGACAGATTCAGACACTAGCAGTGATGATGCCAGATCAAATACACGAGATAAACGCTCGAAAAAAGGTAAATCAAAGGACACTACCGAAACATCCAATGAAGATCGCCTAGAGGCCATGACCTTGAAGCTGAAAGAAGATATGATGCAGGCCATGGATCAAAAACTCCACTTGTCTCAGCCGCCAACTCAAACATATCCACGACGAGAAAATGTCTGGTGCCCACACTGCTTGGCAAATCATACAGCAAATGAATGCCCAGTCCTAAGAGCAAGGATCACTGCACAAGCAAATCCACCGCCACGGTTGTGGTGCCATATCTGCGTCGTCGGCGGTCATGATGAGAACAGTTGCATCTTCAACATGCGCAACAATCCGCCTCGACCACCACAATACCAAGCGGCACCCATGCCAGTATACAGGCAACCGGCACTTGCACAAGCGCCACCAGCTCCGAGGCTAAATCCTGTTCCCGTTCGGACACAAGTCCCACAACTACTCAGGAATCCGAATCCACGACCGTATCCAAGAGCACCAAATCCAGCTCCTCAGGCAGTTCCCATACATCAATTACAAGCCGAGGAAGTAGACTCGCTATTTGAGTATGAAGCAGAGTACCCAGTGTACTATGTAGAAGGTGCAGAGGGTCTAATACCAGTCTATGTAAATCAAGTGCGACCCAACACATTTCGAGCACCAATCAAGTGTTACGGTTGTGGAGAAAATCATAGGATCGCAGAGTGCCCTCATCGTGGTAGCCCAGCCACTTTCCAACCACTCTGCAGAGATTGTGGCATAGGACATGCCTGTATGGATTGCCCCATGAAAAATAAGGTCCCAGAACAAACAGAGGTTAAGCCTGACATCCCCATCGGCATCATTGGGGTGGACCATCAAAGTCTGGGTCCGGCAAGTCTAAGGTCACAACCTATCAATGTAATTACACGCCAACAGAAAGAGGCCACGAAGGACCCTATCATTCCAATCCAACCGAAGCGACTTCTGAGAAAGAAAGCACAAGTGCCTCCACCTCCGCCAAGCAATGAGCAGCCGAGTTCATCCACATTAACTCCCGAGCCTCGAATAAAAGAAGCTCCATTCCCGAATGCAGAGGTGGAGAAGGCTCGTTTTCAGGTACTTCAGCAATGGGTTCAAAATGAACAAGCTCAATTTGAGGCTCAGAAACAAGCTCAAGACCCACTCCATGACTTGGCCCCACAAAGTATTGATACTGTACTCGAGTCTTTGTTCCAACAACAGACTCCACAACAAAATGTACCGCCACGTCAACTTGAAGGAGCTGCACTCTCTAGCATCCTGAGTTGCCCTGTGTCAATTCCCATCGGAATCCTCTTACGGAATTGTCCCAATCTCTGGGCGAGTTTCAAAGGATGGATTGAACTCGCAAATCCCCCTCCACCTATGAACGACATTGAAGATATCCCTATGCGAATGGGTGAGAGAGATGACATACGCAATATCACTGTGCCTTTGATCCACAAGGCATATAATGAAGTCCAAGCCATAGTGGATGGTGGAGCAGGTGTCAATGTCCTATCAAAGGAGCTTTACGAAGAATGGGGTCTCCCACCAATGCAAAAGGCTAATTTCAACATACACCTTGCCGATGATTCACGAGCTAAACCCTTGGGAATAGTGAATGGCGTGTCCACAAAGATTGCAGGAGTCCACTTTTCCCTTCAATTCACAATCTTGGATCTCCCAAAAAAATCCTATCAAATCTTACTGGGACGTCCTTGGTTACGGGAAGCATCAGTCCTCCATGACTGGGGAACTGATAGATTGACAATCCAGAATCGAGACACTGCAGCCCGGGTGAATGTGGGGACAGGAGCGATTAAACCAATTGTTCCTAGAGCATTGGATGACACATCTTCCACGACAATCTCAAGCAAATCAGCTCCCTTGCAACAGCATGCCATAGCAGGTGACTCACAAAGAAATGTCAATAACTGGATACAAACATTGGCAACCATCGACAACTGCCATTCATTAGACCCCATCTTCTCACAGATAGATGCTAACGCACTACAGGTCGACACATGAAGAACCAATCGATCTAGAGATGCCATTCTTTATGGCTGACCTCGAATGGGATAATGAACCTGAAGAAGGTACCCATACCAATGATGACTCAGATTTTCCTTGGGACCTTGAAACAGAGGCTGCGAATGCTGCAATTGAAGATCAAATCTTTGATAATGACCTAGCCATTCTGCATGCCCTAATGGCAGTTGAGCTCTCAAAAGTTGAACCTCCACAGTTGAATAACAGCAGAAGATCCCGCAAGAAAGCTGCAGGAGGAAATCGCAGAAAAGCCAAGGCCGAGCACTTCAATGAATTCGAATGAGTCCAAACAAGGATTGTCGAATTGTACCTTGCAAAGGCAGTTCCCTCAAAATCAAAACCACCACCTCTTGAATGGTCCCCTGAGGGACTGGAAGGAGTATGTACAGCACATGAACCCTTACTTGGAAACACCTTACCAGTGGAAAAGTTACCCCACAGTTCCCAACGTAAGAAGTTTCGGAAATATAAGCCACATGTGCAGATGAAGCTCAATCAAGAGACTTTAGAAAAAGAAAGAAAAGAAGAGCCTAACAAATTACTAAATGCAACTATGCCACCCAGTACACATGACACCTGCCAGGCTAGTTCAACCCCATCAGAGGCCGATCTTCGAGAAGTGCCGGAATACTTTAAGAATTATACAAGTGGCAGTGCACCAATAGCAATGCCAAGACCAATCAGAGAATCTGAAGTTCAAGAAACCGATAGCATTGGAGAAACTCCAATCTATGAGGGACCGGCAAAAACACGCACAATAAACCTCGCCCTTGAAGGGGAGGAAGAAAAGTTGGTTTTCATTGGGAAACAGCTCCGTCAAGAAGATGAAATCAAACTCAAAGACCTCCTAATGGAATACCGTGACTGCCTAGCATGGTCATACAAAGAGATGAAAGGAATTTCACCAGAAGTGGCAGTTCACACGATCCCTATAAGGGAAGGTGCTCGCCCTAAGGTATGTGGACCTTATCGCACAAATCCTAAATATGGCACCATGGTTTATGACGAGCTGGAAAAACTCCTAGATGCCGGATTCATCTATGAGATAGAGCACACTGATTGGGTTTCACTCATTGTCATTGTGCCTAAACGCAACAAGAAGCTCAGAATATGCGTAAACTTGAAAAATGTGAATGCCGCCACAATTAGGGATCACTACCCCCTACCCTTAACAGAAACAGTGTTGGAAAAGGTGGCAGGATCCGAAATATATAGCTTCTTGGATGGCTTCAATGGCTATAACCAAGTGCAAATTGCTCCTCAAGACCAATCAAAAACAGCATTTGCTACAGAATGGGGTATTTTTGCATATAGAGTCATGCCATTCGGCCTTTGTAATGCCCCAGCCACATTCCAGCGAGTCATGTTCACAGCTTTCAAGTCATTTTTGAATAAGTTTTTACAGGTGTTCTTGGATGATTTTTGCATCCATTCAACCAAACAGGACCACTTCAAATGTCTGGAAGAAGTACTAATCAAGCATCTCCCTAAATCCAACAAAATGCCAGTTCATGGTCACCCACGGAGTTGTTTTGGGACACATCGTCTCTCAACATGGGATTGCAACTGACATGGACAAAATCAAAATCATCATGGAATTGCCTCCTCCTACAAATTCCAAAGGTGTACAGGTCTTTATGGGACATGCTAGCTATTATAGAAGATTTATATTGCGGTATGCCATGATAGCTAGACCACTTTACAAATTATTAGTGGAGTTCTTATGGACCGAAGAGTGCAACCAAGCCTTTGAGCTTTTAAAGTGGCGCCTAATCACAGCACCCATCCTTATATCTCCCAATTGGGATATTGATTTTCATGTTCATACTGATGGATCCAAGTATGCAATTGGGAGTGTGCTTTGTCAACCTGGTGAACATAAGAAAGACTACCCCGTCTACTTCGCCAGTCGACAACTCAATGATGCAGAGATCAACTATACAACCACAGAAAGAGAAGCCCTAGCAATTGTGTATAGCGTAAAGAAATTTCGGCACTATCTACTTGCAAATGATTTTGTCTTCTACACCGACCATCAAGCATTGCTTTATCTTGTGAACCGTCCGTGTACCACAGGAAGAATAACCAGATGGCTCCTCTTGCTGCAAGAATTCAACTTCAAAATCGTGGTCCGCAAAGGTGCCCAACACTACATTGCCGATCACATGTCTCGAGTCAAGACAGGAGAAGAAGCCACCACTGGAGTAGAAGACGACTTACCAGATGCCACACTATTTCAAATAGATGCTGTTCCAGAATGGTGTGGAGATATCATTGGGTACTTGATGGCAGGAAGACCACCCCCTGACATGAAAGCAGTAGATGCCAAAAAATTGATTCTAAAAGCTGTACCCTATCAACTCATTGCAGGACAACTGTACAAGATGGGCAAGGACCAGATATTAAGAAGATGTGTAATGCCTCATGAGATCCTGCCAATCCTGAGTGAAGTCCATGAAGGCATTGCAGGAGGACACTTCCAAGGGGAAGCCACAGCAAGAAAAGTTCTCCTCGCAGGCTATTGGTGGCCAACACTGTGGGCAGATGCCTATGAATATGTAAAAGGCTGTGATGTATGCCAACGAACTATTAAACCACAACACAAAGACTTCAATCCCCTAACAACAGTTGTTGCACAACAACCATTTGAAAAATGGGGGATTGACTATGTGGATCCCATACATCCAGCAGCAAAAGGAACACAGGCACGCTACATCATTGTGGCCACTGATTACTTTACAAAATGGGCTGAAGCTAAAGCAGTCAGAAAGGCAGATGCCAAAAGCACAACAAGATTCTTGTACGAACATGTGATCACCCGATTCGGATGCCCGATTGAAATTGTGTCAGATAGAGGCACACATTTTGTCAATGAGGTAATCCAAGAACTCTTGTCTGGCTTCATGGTCATTCATAGAAAAAGCACACCCTACTACCCCCAAGGGAATGGACTAGCAGGATCCACAAACAAAATCATATGCAATATCCTCACCAAGGTAGTAGAACCACAGCGTTCTGATTGGGCAGAGAAACTGAATGCAGCCTTATGGGCATGCAGAACCACATTCAAGGCTAGTACAGGGAACACACCTTTTCAATTGGTGTAGGGCCTTGAAGCCGTGGTCCCACTCGAATTTGTAATACCAAGTCTACGCATCGCAGTACAGGAACGCTTGGGTGATCATGAGTCCTTGAAAGAAAGGCTCTGTCAGTTGGAAAAGCATACAGAGACAAGACTAGTCGCTTATCATGCCATGACAACAGAAAAACGCCGGAGAAAGGCATGGTTTGATAGGAATCTGAAAGCTAAAGACATCAAGGAAGGCGACTTAGTCCTGTTATACAATGCCAAAGTACACAAGGGAAAACTGAAGTATCTAGGTCAAGGACCCTACCGAGTACGAAAGATGAATCCCATCGGAGCTGTGCTACTTGAAACACTAGATGGAGTCCAATTCAACACAACAATAAACGGGAGCCGACTGAAGCGCTACTACATCAACACGCAAGCCATCCTCGACAAAAACGAAGATTTGGGAAACCAAGTCTTCCTTAGTTAGGATTAGATTGTATCACAAGCACTCACTCGCATATGCACGTTTTCGCACATATAGTTTGCACTAGACTGTTACACGCACACTCACTGCATACCCACGTTTTTTTGCACATTAGGGATGTTTGAGTCTTAGTTTCCCTATCAAATCCGACAAATAAGCATATAGTTAGACACATCACATGCACTCACATGATTTTGCATAGGCACATAATAGATTGCATTAAATTAGTATCACACACTTTCATTCCATACTCTCAAAGCATGCAATGAATTCACAAGCAGTACACGAAGCTATGCCAAAACTCAAGATGAATCGGCAACAGAGTCTGCAGCCTCCGCAACGAGACCCCCGCCAAACATCACAGCCGTCTCCTATATGCAAAAATATCAAACTTGCATACTAATTATCTACAAGCTCAATGCTACGGGTGCAATCGCATCCAACATGTATGCAAGATAGCAAGAAATGCCAGCCTCAACAACGAGACCCCCGCCAAACCTCTTCCCAAGAAGATTCGATGGCAGAGTCCGCAACCTCAGCAACGAGATCCCCTCTGACATTCACAGTCATCTACCCCTCCTTAAGAGGAGATAAGCTTCTTGACCAACATCCTTTTATACCAATCCTCCACAACGAGACCCCCGCCAAACATCACAGCCATCTCCTATATGCAAAAATATCAGACTTGCATACTAATTATCTACAAGCTCAATGCTACGGGTGCAATCGCATCCAACATGTATACAAGATAGCAAGAAATGCCAGCCTCAACAACGAGACCCCTGCCAAACCTCTTCCCAAGAAGATTCGATGGCAGAGTCCGCAACCTCAGCAACGAGATCCCCTCTGACATTCACAGTCATCTACCCCTCCTTAAGAGGAGATAAGTTTCTTGACTATTGACTATAAATTGTATGGTGCAAAAGCATTACAGCAGGAACGACTCGCATACCACAAGCTAAATAGCCACTGGATTACGCACATGGCATCCCAACTCTGAAATCAACATAAGCCATAACCCGAGGACGGGTAATAAAATGGATCCGGGAGTATGTTGACTCTGTGCCAACATGAACTTATGAAGAAAGAGAAGGTGTTACAACTTTGTGATACAACTTTGTGTTACAACTTCTAGACACAACTTTGTGTTATGACTTTGTGTAACAACTTTGTGTTACGAGTTTGTCTACATGAAGAGAGAGAATGTGTTACGACTTTGTGACACAACTTTGTGTTACAACTTTGTGTAACAACTTTGTGTAACAACTTTGTGTTACAACTTTGTGTTACAACTTCTACATGTAGAGAGAGAATGTGTTACAACTTTGTGTTACAACTTTGTGATACAACTTTGTGTTACAACTTTGTGATACGACTTTGTGTTACATGCAGAGAGAGAAGCTCTCCAACTTGTATAAATACCCCATAATGGAATGAAGCCCACACTCTTTGGGGCATTGTGTTGAGTCTACTTTGGTATTCCAAGCATTTGTCTCAAGTGTCCATGCTTCCTTGCACTGCACGTCCAAAAGCATGTCCTAACCTTGCAACCCTTCTCCCCTCTCCTCCAACCCTGCAACCCACCCTCTCCCTCTCCTCCTCCCTCCTCCTCCTTCCTCCTTCTCCTCCTCCTCCCTCCTCCTCCTCCTCCTCCTCCTCCTCCTCCCTCCTCCTCCTCCTCCTCTCTCCTCCCCCTCCCTCCTCCTCTTCCCTCCCCCTCCTCCCTCCTCTCTCTTCTTTCACCCATGCTCTTACACCTTCTTCCTCTCCCACTCCTATGCTTTCCTAAACCCTTAAACTCCATGATCTACGAGGGAGACAAGTTCTCCACCATGTACTCTACTCTGAACCTTGGAATCCTCCTTCTAACCCTGGACTACTCCTAAACCTTGGAAAATCCTTCTGAACCCTGGAACTCCTCCTAAACCCTACAACCCCCAATGAAGGTGAAAGCCTTCATTACCTCATCAAAGATGGTTTACGTTTCTTTTACACATGCTTGCACTTTGTTTACTTACCACACTTAAGCCTACGTCTCTCACCGGAACACGACTCGAGGTCCTAAGCTACACATATACTACAACCGACAATTCCAATATATCTGTAGGTGACAAAAAGCCTCGGAACCCTGCAAACATAGAATACCTAGCTCTTCCTACGAAAGCAATAGGAAAGAGCAAACATTGACGCATCCGGTTGGGCATCTCTTTAGCACAGCAGTTTGCCCCAGTATTAGAAAGTATAAGGAAAAAGCTCTTTTTTTGGAGCTCAGCCAAACTCGACCTTGCCTCTAGAGTTGTGGTAGTGAACCAGGTTCTCTTGGCCACCGCCTGACTTGTGTGTTCTTGCTGGTGCCGGTCTAGGGATTGCATCACTCAACTCATTAGACCAGTCATGAATTTTCTATGGAGTGGACTTGATGGCACGGCAAATGTTGTAGCAAGAGTGGCCTGGGAGACCATTATTCTCCCTACATGGGAAGGGGGACTTAATATCATTGACCTGGACTTGTAGTGCATGGCATTGCTTTGTAAGGTGGTGGTGAGGGGACTGATGCCTGGGAAAGAGCCTTGGAAAGATTTCTTTTCTGGACGCATTCAGGCTTGCACACCTACCTTAGGAGATGATTGGGTGGACAGCCCTCGCTGGATTTTTTCTTCCGCCTCTCTCAGGTCTCCTGCCTCTCCTCTCATGACTGCCATCCTCAAAGCTTGGGGGAGCTTCAGGAACACTCTTCGAAGGGTTCCGCCATCTACCCTTTCAGAGATTGATAGGCAGCCGATCATTTGGAATCATAGTATACCATGGCAGACCTCTGGGCACTTCCCATTATATGCAGTGGTCTGGATGGGAGAGAGGCCCCGCCTACATAGTAGGCACTTGGAAGGCTTTTATCAGGCTACCTGAGGATCAGAGACTACAGTCTGTGAGTCACCTCAGAGGGGTAGCACGCAGGATTTAGCAGATAGATGCAGCCATCCTGGTGGAATGGACAGTTGAGGTGCCTATTACTTCCACCACTTGGATGGGAGCTTTTTCGAGGACAGCAATTATAGGTGATCGCTCTTCAAGGTTTCGGGGAAGATGCTTTGGTCTTTGATGTTGGGGATGGAGGTATACTCTCTAGATCCACAGATGATATTCTTCTAGAGGTTGCCTTTCAGCCTGTCAGGGTTGCTGGTTTTGTGGACCACGGAGCGGGCTTGTAGTGGTATTTAGACCCTAACCCTTTGCTCTTGGCCCTGGGATCCTGAAGGTTGTGGTTATATGGAGGTGAACCTATCAGGTGCTTGCAGAGGAACCAGGAGAGTGGGAGTGGATAGATCATGGGCACCGAGAGAGGGGGATTCCCTTCTTTCGTTTCACGGTTGGTAATGCCGGGAGATTTCAGCTGAGCGCAGTAGAGGTTGGAGCCCCCCATTGGGATAGCTTCTTCATCACCGCAGATTTGCGTAGGATTTTCTGGAGGCGGCTCTGGAAATCCCTCAGAAATAGAAAGATTACTCTTTTCTTTTGGCTTTCTATTCATGGAAGGATTGTAGTGAACTTGTGGAGATCACGATTTGGGATTGATCCCACTTGCCCTCATTGTCATTCTGCAGAGGAGTCAGTGCAACATTGCCTTTGGGACTGCAATCAAGCGAGAATTGTTTGGAAAGGAGTTGCTTGGATACTCAGCATTTTTCATACTTCCCCTTTCTTCATGACTTGGGGCTTGGTCGCATGGTTATCCCTTACTGGGCCCCAGGTGTTTTATGAAGGTGAGCCTTCTTCTTGGGCACTCTCGATCTGCCGACAGGAGATAGAGCTCTGCTCTCTTCAGGATGTACCACATACTCCTTTCAGAGCTTCACATGTTTCAGTGGACACCTCTTGGGAGATTTTGGCTAGCATTTCCTCTTGGCACATTTGGAGAGCCAGATGCATAGAGGCCTTGGATGACACCCAGATACACCCATCACAGGTGTTCACTGGTATTTGGAGTGACACGGTTCACACTTTGATAGCCATATGGGCTAGCATGCAGGGCCCTTCACGGGCAGCCTCTTCTAGGAGGACTGTATTTCTTCGAGTTTGGAGGGGTTCTTTCTTTTTCTCGGAGGTTGCTATGGGATTGAGATGGCACTATCAGCCCCAATCCTTTCTTTTTGGCTCTTGAGCTTTTCATGCATTGCATGGTGTATGCCGTATTCCCGTATGGAGCTTGCTCTAACGGTTTTCTTTAATACTTAATAGAAGTCTCTTTTTTGGGAAAAAAAAAAAAAAGAACCATAGCTGCTCTGGTCAGGGGTGGGATGGGGTTTCAAGGTGGTCACAAGAGTAACTAGAGCTGCTCTAGTCGGGGGTAGGGTGGCCAGCGGCTTCTAGATGAGGGAGGGTGCTCCAGCTACCTAGGCACTGGTCCTCCATGGTCATATACATTGTACCTCTCATGGGTGTAGATTCTGTTAAGTTACTTTGTGCTAGACACAAAAGATTTATACAAGTGTTTTGTATGTGTGGTGTGTGTGCGTGTGAATGTGTGCACATGTATCCTACTATAAAGTGTTCTTTTCTCATTATAGCCATCACATTTAGCCCTTTCTGCTTAGTAGATTTTCTATTTGTTTTTGGGTATTGTTTGGTCCAATTTGTTGGAAATCATAAGACTTTGGAGATCTAGATTGAGAAATATTTTATTTTATTTTTGTCTCCTCTAGATGGAGTAATTGTTATCTTCTAACTTCCGAAATGTATTGTTTATTGCACACAGCTTGTGTTGGCTATCATAAATTATGTTGCAGAGACATTGGGTCAAAAGTTTATCGAGCCATCTCCCTTGAACCTTGAAGTCTGCTACAATGATTCTTCTCCTATGACTCCTTTGGTGTTTGTACTCTCACCTGGTTCTGATCCCATGTCTGCTCTGCTGAAGCTTGCTGGAGACCACGGTGTAAAACTGCAGTCTGTTTCTCTTGGTCAAGGACAAGGACCAGTGGCTATATCCGTGATGAGTGAAGCTTCTCAAAATGGTTATTGGGTTGCATTACAAAATTGCCATCTTGCTCCTTCTTGGATGCCTATGTTAGAAAGGTATTGGGAGAGTGAACTTACGCCAGAGAAAACAAACCCCGGATTCAGGCTTTGGCTGACCAGTTATCCATCAGAAGCATTCCCTATATCAATCCTCCAAAATGCAGTGAAGATGACCAATGAACCTCCCAACGGCTTGAAGGCAAACATAACTGGCAGCTATCACATGTATCCCATCTCAGACCCCGATTTTTTTCAAAATTGCTCCAAGGGGAAAGAGTGGAGAAGGATGCTGTATGCATTGTGCTTTTTCCACGCTGTTGTTCAGGTACGTAATAGCTTCATTTTGTAGTGACTATACCTTAAACCAAGAAGAATTCTGTACATATTTTTTCATAAACCTGCAAATTTTACAGTGAAGTGGAAGTTTTATCACTACATGATGCTGTATATATGTTTTTGAAGTTGTAACCATTACTTTCTTTCAAATTAGATGTTCATTCTGAGTATCAAGTACACTGGATGTCAGGGTTCCCGGTGTCGCTACTAGGCTTTATGGTCGCTGTATCATGCCCAAAATTCTCAACATTATGGCTTTTCTTCTGTAGTTCTTTATAGGTTTTTCCTGATCCTCCCTGCATCGCTCCCTTCAGGATGCTGATGCACAAGGAAATCTTTCTCTGGCCCAATTAGAATATTTTTTTCACTGTTTCTTCTTTGGAATAGGAGTTTCTTCTCTTTGGTGCAACTTTGAATGAACATTTTCCTTTGTTTTTCTTTTCATCCTCTTCTAGTTTATGAGTAGTATCTGACTCAATTTGGGACAGCTACGACTGTATATTCTTCTCAATAAAAGGTTTGTTTTCCAAAAAAAAAGTGTGTGTGTGTTGTGTGTCTTTTTCACTTGGGTTTGTTACTAAGCACTCAAGACTCTGTGGAAAGATAGAAATCACAGTCTTTGGTGATCCCACCTTCCCTAAATTTAGTTTTTTAAAAGTCTCTCTATGGATATATTTCTTTGATTGTGTACAAACCCATCATATAGATCATGTTGTCTCCTTGTCATATAATGAAATCTTCTGATGGTGTAATATTAAGCTCCCCACTCTAGGGACTCCTTTTCATGATATAACATTTTATTTTATTTTTTGCAAAAAAGATGACTTCATTAAGTATGAATGAAAGCCGCAAGAGCAAGCTCAATTGCGGGAGTACATCATGACATGTATGAAAGAAAAAACAGCTCAAAAAGAGCTAACAAAAATCCGAGGTGGAGGCTGAAAATGCCACCTCAACCCTAAAATAGTCTCAGAGAAGAAAGGAGATCCTCTCCAAACTCTGAAAAAGGTATCTCTCCTAGCTGTAGCTGCTCCGGAAGATCCCTGCATGCTCGCCCAGATGGCCATCAGTGTGCGTATAGTATCAATCCATATACTGGCCATAGACTGGGATGAGTGGACCTGTGAACCCTCCATCGCCTTCGTACATCTAGCCCTCGAAATATGCCATGCTGCAATGCTAGCCAAAATCTCCCAAGATGTGCCTACCGAGGCATGAGCAGCTCTCAAATAAGTGAAAGGAACATCCTGGAGAGAGCATGACTCCACAAAGTGTCATCGTATAATGAAGGATAGTCTGAGTCCTGTCCCTCGAAAAACACTTGAGGTCCAGTAAGAGATAACCATGCCACTGATCCCCAAGTCATGAAGAAGGGTGCTCTATGAAATATGCAAAAAATCATGGCAACACCTTTCCATATCGTCCTCGCCTATCTACACTCCCAAAGGCAATGCTGAACTGACTCGACTGCTGCGTGGCATCGAGGACAAGTAGGGTCAGCCCCAAACCTGCTGGATCTCCACAGTTTCAGTGCAATCCCTCCATGAATAGAAAGCCAAAAGAAGAGAGTGATCTTTTTATTTTTGAGGGATTTCCAGAGCCTCCTCCAAATGTTTTTCTGCACCTCTACAGAAATATGAAAACTATCCCAATGAGGAGCTTTGGAGGGCCTCCAACCTCTACTGCTAAGCTGAAATCTCATGGCATTTCTAACTATGTAACGAAAGAAGGGGATGCCCTTCTCTCGGTGCCCTTCATCAATCCATTCCCACTCCCCTCTGGGTCCCACTGCAAGAACCTGATGGGAGAACCACCATATAACCAGATCCTAAAGCTGATCTTAAACTTCTATCGACAGTTGTTTCAGTTGAAGAAAGAGTCTTCTACAACTCTTTTAGCTCGTGAGGTAGTGTGGGAGTAGGTTCCTTCAGGAGTCACGCAGAGCTTGAGTAGAAGGCTATAGGCGCCTTTCATAGATGAGGGCAAACCCTTCTATAAAAAAAGTGTCCCGAGGAGGATGGTCTAACCTCGAACTTATATGTATGCTTCTGAGAGCACATACTTACCCCGCTCAGGTTAGCTTGCCAGGAGATCTTTGACTCAGGCTCCCTTCCGCAGTCTTTGAGTAGACACTGGATCTTCCTGATTCCAAAGGGAGGGGATAGATCGGATATTCATAGTGGAGACCAATCACCTTGCTTGACATGCCAAGGTCTTGAGCCTATGGTTGAGATCCCACTTACTAGACATCATCCACAACACCCAGAAAAGCTTGTTCGCATCCTGGACAACATCTTCACCTTCTGGGAGGCCGTGAAATGGGCTAGGGAGGAATCGTAGCCTCTAACCATCCTCCTCTTGTATTTCAAGAAGGCATATGACAGAGTGGAGTGGCACTTTTTGGAGGTAACCATGTAGAGACTTGGCTTCCCAGAGAGATGGATCAGAGGGTTCTCTGCCCTTTATGCAAGAAACTCTAGCCAAATGATCATTCGGGGACATACAGGAGAGGCCTTTCCTCTTTCTTGTTTGGTGAGGCAAGGATTCCCTCTTGCCCCCTACCTCTTTCTTTTCATAGCTGAGGCACTTTTTGCGGTCTCAGGCTTCCGGCATCATAGGGATGAGGCTCCCAATCTGGCAAGAGGAGGAGCTTCTAGACTTCTAGTTTGCAGATGATACAACCTTGTACGTGGATGATTCAGCATCCAATATGGAGAGGGTTAGAGGGGTACTGTCTATCTATTGTGAGGCTTCTGGAGCTCGCATCAACTGGAAAAAATATGTTGGTTTCTTCGCAGCAGGTGTAGAGGTGGTCTAGGACGTCCGAGACTAGGTGATAGATTTTATATTTCATTGGATCACAAGAGGAGAAATGAGATACTTGGGCTGCCAGGTTCGCATTGATATCTTGGCAAAGCAACAATTCACCCTAGTTTTAGAGAGTGTTCAGCGCAAGCTCTTGTACTAGAGCTCTGCCAAACTCTTCCTAGCAGGTAGAGCACTGGTGTAAACTAGGTCCTCCTTGCTACGGTCTAGTACATCATCTTTTCCTGGTGTTTCCATCGGGGTTGTATGGGGCAGCTGAGATTCTTGGTGTGTAATTTTTTGTGGGCAGGATTGGATGGCACACGCAACACCAAAGCTAGACTAACTTAGCAAAACAGACAGTGATCATGCTGTAGGCACGTGGCAGGTTGGGCATTATTGACTACTGGGCAAGTTGGTGGTATGAGGCCTCACCCCAGGAGCAAAACCCTATAAGCTCCTTCTCCAACAGGGGTTTCTTGAGAACACTCTCTGCACAGGAGTGCAATGGCAACAGTCTACAAGTGGATCTTCTTTGAGGCTCCCTTGACAAGAAAAGGATCTCCTTTGATGAGGAGCCTTTTTAGAGTGTGGCAGAGATTAGCGAGGGGTCTCATCAGGGCCATCCTCATCTTGCAGCGAGGAGTTTGAGAGATAGCTGCTCATATGGCACCCAGAGGTCCAAGACTTAGAGGGACACATGCTAGGACAACGGACACACATTCGATGGGCATAGTGGGGCAGTGGACCACCCCAATCCTTCAAGGCCTGGATTCAGCTCCTAGGGAGGCTGAGATCAAAATGCAAGCCCTCTATCACCTGAGGGGGGGGGAGGGGGGTATCCCGATGGCAGAGATTGATGCTATGATTTCTGATTCCTTGTGGGAAGGGATTACAGAGTCCCTAGATCCTGCTGGTCAGGTTCACGGAGAGGGATACCTCTTGGGATCCATTTCTTTCAAGAGTCTCTTGGGTCTTCTCACTGAATGCAGATTCTACATGGTTGGACCAAGAGGCTTATTACAGGTAAAGATAGAGTCGGATGATGAGGCAGAGGTGGCTTGGAGGGGTTGAAGTGGCAGAGAGTCAGGATAGTGGGTTGCTTGGATAGGACTTGGTACATAGACCCTACCATAGGGAGTAGTGTGGCCCCTATAGCTCTAAAAGGACATACCTCTCTGTGACCTCTCTATGACATATTGTGGGATCCAAGAGAGTGGTTTTGGCCACCTCGAGTAGCGCACTCAGACAGGATGGAGGAGGTCTCTTTATTTTCTTACACGACTCGCATTGGGCCCCGACTACAGCTCAAGGCAGCAACGTGGACTGCCTCAAGGTTGAGTAGGATGTCCCAAGAGAGGTTATCTCCCCCTTTTGGTCTCATCTTTGGACCGGTGATAGGACAAAACTTGTATCAAGTTTTTGAGCATTGTATATAGCTGTGGGTAGGCACATAGTTGTACACATCTAGGGTAGGTGTGGGCTTTTGGCATTTGTGGATTTTTCTTTCACAAGCATGATGGACTAATGTATAGTTTTTTGAGACAATAAAGTATGTTTTGCAGGGACTTCATGGGAAATGATGAAATGCAATGTGGTTGTACCAGATTTCCAGAGCAAGGGTGTCCAGTGTGTGGTCAAGTGAAATGTTTTTGGGGTCATGAAAATCAAGTCATGAAGGGTTTTTTAATTTTATTTTCCTAAGTCAATGTGCACTTGCATGTTCCAGGAATTTGACATGTTTTGGTGCCCATGTCAAGGGGCGTTTCAGGGTGGTCCATACACTGGCGAATGTGGAGAGAGAGTGTGTGTGTGTGTGTGTGTGTGTGTGGTGTGTGGAGAGTATCTATGTGTGTGTGTGTGTGTGTTGCCATACCTCCTCCAATGGTTCAGCCAGCTCGCAAGCAAGAGACTATTGGGTCTAAGAATCAGGATAAAAATGCCTCTAAAGCTGGAAAAGTGGCTTCACAAATCCCAGCCATATTCAAAGCCAAGGACAAAGGTAAAGAGAAAGAGAAGGCTCCTGATATTGATGGCTTTTTACAGCCCAAGCGGGTTCTCAGGCAAAGACCCCTTCAATCTCGCCACTGGGATGCATCTACTCCTACTCCAGGCCAAGCTTCTACCTCAGCCACTCCCTCGCCCTTACTCAATTGGGTTGGAGTCCTTAAAAAACATATTCCTGTCTGTGAATCTGAGGAAGGGCTATCTTTTGACCCAGGGAAGGAAGGGCTGCAGCCCATGATGGCAGATGATTAGCACTCTTTGGTTGTACATTCTTGGCCCTTTCCTTTGTATATATCCTCATGCCTGATAAACTTCTCTGTGTTACTTTTAATGTACAGGGTCTCTGCAATCCCTCTAAGTGGAGGTTAGTGTGGAATTATGTTTTAACCAGGCAGCCAGACATTCTCTGTTTGCAAGAACATAACCAGCATTCTATGGCAGGCCAAGTTGGCCATTTTGGGGGTTATGATATTCACTATGCAGGCACTAAGCTTTTCTCCGGTCTATGCATATTGGTCAGACATGAGCTGCAGCCCCAGCTTGCCTTTAATGACTGTGATGGCAGATGGATGGTGATTCAATGTGATGTCAATGGTGATATTTGGGAATTTGCCTCGGTTTATGCTTCACAAACTTCTGCCTCCAGAGCCTCCATGTGGCATGCTATTGCTTCTTACCCATGGCGATCTTGTGCTCTTCTTGGTGGAGACTTTAATAACTCTCCCATGTCTTCTGACAATACTACTCAAAGATCTCATATGATCCCTTATGAAAAGCAATCATGGGAAGAATTACTCACCACGACACATGCGCAAGATTTATGGACAGCCATGCACACTGGAATTGGGGGCTACACCTATCATCATAATGCCTTTACTAACTACTGGGCTCGCCTAGATAGATGGTATTTACTGCAGGCTCAGCAATATACAGATTTCTGCCTTCATATTGAGATTGATCATTCCCTTGGTCTCTCTGACCATGCTCCTTTATGCCTGCACATTCAGTTTGATCAGCCCTGGGATGACATGCCCTTGCATTCCATTCGGATGAAACATATCAATAAAGGCTATCTGCAGCATGCACATTTTCAACAATTGATCCGACATGCCATAATTCCCCTTGCAGCACATATCCATTATGACAGTAATTTTGCATGGCAACGCCTTGTGGACAGGCTTCAGCATGCCATACATGAATATGGGAGTCATTTTATGCTTGATTGGAGAGCTAAAGTTCGGCATGCTAAAGCAGTGGTTCAATCTTTGACTGTACTTTTTCAGATGCAGCCCCTTTCTTCCCAACAAATGGACACTCTCGCTCAGTCAAAAGCTCTTTTGCAAGCTAATGACCGACGTAAATTGGCCAAGTGGCAGGTTCGGGCAAGGATGACTCAATTTTTGGATAAAGGATGCTCTTCTAAATCCTTTTTTCAAGGGTTACATGCTTTCAGGAGAAAGACATCTTGCCTCAGAGTCCGCAAACGGGATGGGGAATGGACTCGGTCTTTCTCAGAGCTTCAACATGAATGCTTTTCTTATTTTCAGAAGCTATTTGCACCCCCTGATACTACTTCTTTGCAAGAATTACAAGCTCGGGAGATTCTTTTGCATCAAGTGCATCCCATTATCAACCCACAGGAAGCTCTCAAACTGGATATGCCTTTCACTGATAAGGAGCTTGATGATGCCTTGTCTCATCTTAGCCCTGGTAAGGCTCCGGGGTATGATGGTCTCACAGTGGAGTTTTTCTTACACTTTTGGGAGGATCTTAAAGGTGTCATCCTACAAATGATTAATAACTCTTGGCACACAGGAGTACTCCCCTCCTCATGGAAGCATGGCATAGTTAAACTCATTCCCAAGAGGAAATTGTGTGAGCATCTTATGGATTGGAGGCCCATCACATTGATGCCCGTTATTTACAAACTCTTTGCTAAAATGCTAGTGCACCGCCTTCATCAAGTGCTCTATGAGGGCTTGCATCCTTTGCAATATGGTTTCGTCCCTCGGAGGCAGATTCATGATAATATTGGCAATGCTCTCATGGCTATTGAATATGCAAAATATTCTGAACAGGATGTTTTTATTATGCAAGTGGACTTTGCCAAAGCTTCTGACACGGTCAACTGGGACTTTATCTCACAAACAATGGCTAAGATGGGCTTCGGGCCGAAAATGGCTAATGTCATCTACTGTTTATATGCTGGCTCTACAGCCCAATGCATCCTTGGAAATCATCTTTCGCAATCTTGGTCCTTGGGTCGTTCGGTCCGGCAAGGATGTCCACTCAGTGCCCTGTTGTATGCCATTGCCACTCACCCACTTCTCTCATATTTGGATCATCTTACCGCACAAGGTCTTCTCACTGGTCTTCAGATTCCTGGAGCCCCTTCCTTTATTGCTCAGGCCTATGCAGATGATTCTTTTTTTATGCAACATAATTCTCCACAGCAGTTGAAGACTATTATGGACACTCTTTCTTCATATGGCCTGGCTGCTGGCATGAATGTTAATTTCGATAAATCTAGCCTCATACCGTTGCATTCATATGATTGGCATACTCTTCTATGGCCTGGGCACATTATGCAGCCCTGTGATGTGGTCCGCCATCTTGGTTACCCTATTGGCTGGCACATCACTAGGAAACAACAGTTAAAATGGATTTTTGATAAGCTTCATGCCAAACTCCATTATTGGAAGCTCTCCACTTGGCCACTCCATGTTAGGCTCCGGATTGTCCAGTCGATTATTATGGCTTATGTTCAGTATTATTTGCCTTTGATGCACTGGACTTCTCAAGACATTTCTGCCTTTATGTCTCATGCTATGGAACTGTTATGGAAAACAAAGTCTTCTGCTAAAGCTCTAAGACTTATGAGGATGACAAAAGTCTGTTCCCCAAGGATGCACGGTGGATTGAATGTGCTGAATATTGCGCACCATGTCTTGGCCAGGAAAATTCCTCTTCTACTCACCTTTTTTCGTCAGAAGCAGCCATGGACTCATATGCTTGCAACCATGTGCACGTCCTTACGTACTACTGCACATGGTGCCTGGATCACTGATTTTTGGGAGGTCATTTTGGGCAGATTTGTAGGCTCTATCCCGGGTTGCCCCTTTGCTACTTCACTTATTAGCGATTGGCAACAGGTCCTTTCGCATGCTCATTGGGCCCCTTCCGTTTTATCTCATGCCAATTCCCTTCGGCAAGAAAGTATTTATTGGAGTGCTGTTTTTGATCCTCCATTGGCCCTCCAAGAGCCGATTCGGGCATATAATCTCAGCAAATTGGGGATCAGGTGTATAAATGACGTTGTTGATGCTACTGGTCACATGCTTTCCTTCCCTCAAGCCATGGCTTCTTATCCACTAGCCATGCATCACAGGTTTATTTGGGGAAAAATTGCTGAATTACTGCAGCCTTTTCTTCCCATCCCTCCTTTATCTAACAGGGACCGATTACATGATTGGCAGTTACACCTGGTGGGCTCAAATTCTCGTCCTGTTCCTCTTCCTAACCTAACGGTCAGCACGACATACTCTTTCCTCCAGCCGTCACCATGGATTCACTTACATGCTAATTCTCTTTGGCATATGGCAAAATCACTTGCTTGGTGGCGAAAGAATCTCCGCAATTTATGGAGAAGCAAATTGCCTCTCAAGCAAAAGCTTTTCCTATAGCGTTGTCTTACAGGAACCTTATCCGTGGGGGTCACTCTGGCTCAACGAAGGATTGCATCTGCTTCCTGTCTTCGATGCATGGCCCCTTCTGAAACGGTGTCTCATTTGTTTTGGATGTGTTCCAGCACTAAGACCTTCTTATGCAAAATTTCCATGTCGCTTCGCCTTCGTTTCCCTAACTCACCTTTTGGGAAACATTTTTGGCTTTTTGGCAGACTTCCGGCAACCCTGGTCCATTACTCCTTATTTTTGAACTGGGTCAGATATTGGGCTTTTTGGACCATCTGGCAGGATCACAACATGCGATATTTTGGGAATCCGTTCTTGCAATCTTATGAATATTTCAGACTCTCCCTACGGCAATCTATCTATGATGCTTGCCATCAAGGAGATCTTCCTCAGTCATGCCTGGAAATAGTTTTTCTTTGCTTTTGATTTCCTGTTGAGGCTCTCTGCTTTTTTGAGACCCTCATGTAAATTTTGCTGATAATATGATCATGGATTTACCAAAAAAAAAAAAAAAGTGTGTGTGTGTGTGTGGAGTGGGACTCTCTCTCGGGCAACTCTTTGAGGGTAGAGAATATTTTTTGGTCTAAAGTTTTCCACCCCCCTTTGGCCATACAAGAACCCCGACGTTCTTATTTTCTCTCCTTCAAAGGCATTTCATCTGTGGCGGATGTACTTCGGGATGATGGCACAATCTTATCTTTTTCTATGGCTACTCGCAAATATGGCTTGGGAGCTCATTATCGTCCTTTATGGCATCGAATATCAGCAATGCTCCAACCGTACTTGCCGGTACCCCATTTGGAACTTCAGAATCGGCTTGAGGATTGGATCTTACGCTCTCCTTCCTTATATGCCCGTCCTCTGAAGCTCTTACATATCACAGTGTTTGGCATATAGATCACCCAATGAAGTGGTGGAGAAAAAGGCTGCGTCTCCTTTGGCATTACAAAGTCCCTCTACGACAACAGCTTTTCCTATGGCGAGTTCTTCTTGGCATTTTTCCATCCCGACAGTTACTCGCACACAGACATATAGCTTCAGCTGTTTGTCACCGATGTTAGCACTCTACTGAATTAGTGTTTCATATCTTTTGGTCCTGTCCAAACACTTCTGATCTCATTGCTCTCATCAGACAGAGGCTTCGACAGTGATTTCCTACTGTTACTTTTGGCAGATTTTTCTGGTTGTTTGGCTTTCATCCAGAGAGACAGGGTTTTCATTTATTTTTTGTATGGGTGCGCTATTGGACACTATGGACTTTATGGATGGACAGAAATCATAGAGTCTTTGGTGATCCACTTTTTTCATCTTTTCTTTTTTTCAAACGATCTCTGCAACAATCATTTTATGATTGTCTTCAGACTCGTTTGATTGATCAGGATGTATATACAGCTTATACTGAGATCTTCAGTTGAGTAGTAGTTACTTCGTTTTTTTGAAGTAACTATGAATGTAATTATTCTACAGCAATAAAAGATTTCTTCCCACCAAAAAAAAAAAAGTGTGTGTGTGTGGAGAGACGAGAGAGCGTGAGAGAGGAGGTCGACGCAGAGCCAGGTCCCCGTACAGCTCCCTTTCCGTCCATACATCTGTACGGACGACATACGGTTGTACGGCGTTGTACGTATAGTTTCGGCTCATCCCTGCGACGCCTCGTCTGAACCCGCTGCTGTTCAACTCGCTATCGAATTTCCCCTTCTGAACTTCCTTCTGTTCGTCTGTACCTCCTTGCCTCTTCCGTACAGTATCGCCCCTTCGTATCCCATCAGCCTCTCTTTTCCGTACATTTCTGTCTATCTTCTCTGTTTCAGCATTCCGTAAGGTTCAGTCCGTATCTCCGTACAGGGCCTCCGTACGTCCGTACATCCCTAGCTCCTCCGTACAGCTTAGCCCCATCGTGTCCCCTCAGCGCCTCTGTTCCATACAGTTCTGTCAGCTTCTCTGTGTCAATATTCCGTACTGTTCTGTCGCTTCTCCGTACATCTGTACGTACCACACTCCGGTGTCCCTCCCGTACAGTTCTGCTAGCTTCTCCTTTCGTCAGTATAGTGCTTCAGCCCTCTCTCTTTCTCATCCCGTAGCCTCCATGGCAGAAGCAAACAAATATTCTCCCCCCATAGCTCCTTCTTCTGAAGATGCTTCCTATGTGTTTGATATGTTGAATGAGGATTTTCAACAAAGTAGAAGGGAATGGATTCAACTTGCTCCGGAACTCACTTACAAAATGAAGTTGCCTTCTCTTGTGCATCCTTTGAAGAAGCTCTCTCAAACTGCAGTGATCATCTTTTTCCCAGGAAAAATTCCCTCTGCTAATGATGTGGGACAATGGGTGAATTCTCTCCTAGGTGTATGCTATGTAGAAGGAGTCTATTTTGCCTCCCGAGGATTTTATGAAGTACATCTTTTGGATGCCTTGACAAAACAAAAGATGTTGGAAATGTCTCCTTTATTTTTTGGCCGACAAATGGTGCATATTATGCCCTGGTCCTCTAATAAGGACTATCAAAACCTCATCAAGCATCATTGCCCTGTATGGGTTGAAGTGGTTGATTTTCCAGATTACATGAGAACAGAGCTTCCAGGTTTAGCTATGACATTGGGACAAGTGATCTGTCCTCCTCGTCCCACAGGTAATAAAAATCGTTTTTGCATCTTGTGGGATACTGATAGACCGACCCTCTCCTCTATTGCAGTTGAGATTGAGGGTGTTAATTTGGGAAAAAAATATTTCACTTTAAAATGGGGCATTTTTGCTGGAGCTTGTTTTTCTTGTCACAAGTTTGGGCATCTTGCTTCAGAGTGTCCCTCTATCCTTCATCCACCTCCTCCAGCAGCTATCCCTCTGCCATCTAATAAAGGAGGTCAGAAGACATATGTGGAAAAGATTGAAGTTAAAGGAGCGAAGCCTTCAGTTCATACAGGGAGCCAGGCCAATTCAGCTCAAAATAAGGATAAAGGAAAAAGCAAGTTAGGGGAAAATAACCCATCTTCTCATGAGGGATGGCAGACTGCAAAGAAGACAGTGCCCCTCAAACAAAGACCTCTCCAATCTCGTAATTGGGATGCCTCTGCTCCTTCTCCAGGACAATCTTCTACCTCTCCAAGCAACCCCATCTTAAAGGCATGGGTTAATGCAGTCAAGAAGGGTCTTCCCCTTTGTGAAGAAGATGATATTATCACAGAATTGGATGTTGAGGGTCAGCAAGACCCTGTGGCAATGGCAGAGGCTTGAGGCCTCCTGTTCTTTTTGAGGACAGAACATCTCTTGTATATATTTTCATGCGTGCTTCTCTTAAATGTTTTTCCTATAATAATATACAGGGCCTCTGCAACTAGAATAAATGGAGGCTTTTATGGCATTATATAAATACAACTCATCTGGATGTTGTGTGTCCACAAGAGCATAATCAGCATTTTTTGGCTGGCCAGCATGGGTTTTTTTCTGGATATGATATATTTTATTCAGGATCTGAACAGTTCTCTGGGCTGTGCATTTTAGCCAGACATGATCTGCAACCCTGGATAGCATATAATGATCTTGGTGGACGATGGATGATTATCCAATGTATGATTAATGGAGAGATTTTTGAAATAGGATCTTTGTATGCTTCTCAAAATTCAGCTTCAAGAGCTCAAATGTGGAACTCCATCAAGCAATATCCTTGGTCTTCAAATGCACTACTTTGTGGTGATTTCAACAATTCTCCTCACTGGAAGGACAACACTACACATAAATCCCATATGCTGCCCTCTGAAATTCAGCAATGGGAACATATGACATCATCTCTTCAATTTGCAGATTTATGGACAGCAACTCACCCATCAGTTATGGGATTTACATATCATCATAATGCTTTCACAGAATATTGGGCCAGGCTTGATAGATTTTATCTCATTCATGCTCAGCAATATGATGAATATACATGTCAAATGCGGACTGATTATTCACAGCAATTATCTGACCATACTCCATTATGGCTCATTCTTTCTTTTGGTATGCCTCTGGATGACTTGCAGCTCTCTTCAGTCAGAAATTTACAGGTCGATCAATTATATCTCTCTCATGAAAATTTCCAGCATATGATCAGATTGGCTCGCAGGCCATTGCTTTCCCATGCTCAGGAGGATCTGGACTTTGCTTGGACCTCTTTCATACATCGTATTCAAAATGTCATTAAGGAATATGGAAGATGGTACATGGCAGAAACCAGACAGCATATCCAGTGGGCAAAATCATACAAGCAGTATTTGGTACAGATTAGTCATCAAAGATCTCTATCTGATTCTGAGCAGCATTTATTGTCTTGTGTTTCCTCCATAATTGATGCCAATGATAAACGCAAGTTGTCCAAATGGCAGATCCGGAAACCTATGCTAGATAAGGGCTGTTCCTCGAAATCTTTTTTTCGGAACTTACATGCACATAGACAAAGCCAATCTATCATGAGGGTCAGGAAACCAGACGGCCTTTGGACCCAAACTCTATCTCAGCTAGAAAAACAATGTTTGGATCATTTTGAGCTTCTCTTTTCTCAGCCATCTTCTTCTACACCTCAGGTTATTTCAGCCCGTAACAAATTTACTGAGTTTGTTTCTCCTATTGTCTCCTTGCAAAAAGCCTCAATGCTGGAAATGTCTTTTTCGGATGTTGAATTGGATGAAGCTCTTAGGCATTTGGGTAAACATAAATCCCCTGGTTGGGATGGTCTGACGGTTGAATTTTTTAAAGCCTTTTGGCCTGAACTGAAGGGTCCAATTTTGCAGTTTATAAATGTAGCCTGGGAGCATCAACATCTTCCCTCAGCTTGGAAGCATGGTCTGGTTAAGCTTGTGCCCAAAAAACCTCTATGTGAGACTATGGACGGCTGGAGACCCATCACTTTGATGCCGGTTATATACAAACTGATTGCCAAAATGTTGGTACATCGGATAAAGGATATGCTTCATGAAGGCCTTCATCCCAGGCAATATGGTTTTGTTCCTAGATGGCACATACATGACAATATCTCTAACACTATCATCGCAATGGAATATGCAAAATATTCAGATCAAGATGTGTTGGTCATGCAGGTGGATGTGGCTAAGGCTTTTGATACAGTACAGTGGGATTATGTTTCTCAAATCATGTTAAAACTTGGTTTTGGGCCAAAGCTAGTTAATGTCATATATTGGCTTTACTCAGATTCCACTACACAATGCTTTATAGGGAATCATTTGTCTGAGTCTTGGACTCTTGAACGCTCAGTTCGACAGGGATGCCCTCTCAGTGCTTTGCTTTATGCCATTGCTTCACACCCTTTGCTACTTTATATGGATCACATGGTTGATACTGGACAGCTAGCGGGGCTTCAGATTTCTGGTTCACGACCCTTCCTTGCACAGGCCTATGCAGATGATTCATTCTTCATGCCAAAGAATAGTCCTTTGGAGATTCGCCTCTTGATGGATACCCTTTCAGAATTTGGGTTAGCAGCTGGTCTTAAAATTAATTTTCAGAAATCAAAACTCTTGCCACTCAAGCATTGTGACTGGCATGCTATCTTGTGGCCAGGCCAGATTGTTTATCCGGAAAACATAGTAAGACATTTGGGCTATCCCATTGGCTGGAAAATCAGCAATAAGCAACAAATGTCCTAGGTGGCAAACAAAATTCAGAACAAATTAGAATATTGGAAGATCTCCAGTCTATTGTTCTAGCTTATGTCCAGTTCTATCTTCCTCTATTGCATTGGTCATCTCGAGATCTCACTTCCTTTATGTCTCAAGCCATGGAGATTTTTTGGAAAACAAAGCTTCATAAAAAAGCTTTACGGCTACTCAAAATGGACTTGCTCTGCTCACCAAGAATGCATGGTGGTTTGAATATAATAAACATCAAATTTCATGTGTTGGCAAGAAAGATCACTATGCTCAAGACATTTTTTGAACAAGAGCAGCATTGGTCTATCATGTTGGCAATTTTGTGTGGACAGATGAGCACTAATGCTTATGGACACTGGCTAGTTGATCCATCGGAAGTAGTGCTTGGCAAATTGCAAGGTAAAATCCCTGGTTGTCCATTTTCTAATTCCTTGATTCAGGACTGGAAGCAAGTACTCTCTCACATCAAATGGTCTCCCCATCCTGCTTCTTTAGCTTCTTCACTCAGAATGGAAAGTATTCATTGGAGTGCTGTGTTTTCCTCTCCCCTTGCTGTTCAACAACCCATCAGAGCTTACAATCTTATGAAAATGGGTATCCGGTTCATTGATGACGTAGTAGATATGCAAGGAAATATTCTCACTTTTCTAGTAGCATGTCGACAATACAATTTGGGGATGCATCATAGACCCATTTGGAAAGCTATTGCTGATCTCTTACTCACTCTAATTCCGATTCTGACATTGAATGTCAGAGACAGGCTTCAAGATTGGCACCTTTGGTCTTCAAATACAAGCATATCCTCTAAGCCTTTGAATTTATTGACTTCTATACAGGCTTATGTTTGATATTACCTCCTCCCTGGATTGCCCATCATGCTAATTCTCTATGGCATTTGAACAAGTCATTAGCCTGGTGGAAAGGAAGATTGCAATTGATATGGAAGTTGAAAATGCCTTTGAAGCAACGACTCTTTCTATGGCGATGTATTGTTGGTATTCTTCCAGTAGGGGTGAAATTGGCTCAAAGAAGGATAGCTTCGCCCCTTTGTCCAAGATGTCATCTTACATCTGAGAGTATTCTGCATTTACTGTGGTTTTGTTCATATTCCAGAGACCTTCTAGACAGAATCTCCTATTTCTTATCTCTCAGATTCCCAGCTCATAGGTTCTACAGGTTTTTCTGGATATATGGCAAACTATCAGCTTCTTTATCACAGTATTCTCTTTTCTTCCACTGGATCAGATACTGGGCCTTATGGACCCTTTGGTGACAGCGCAATCAAGCATATCTGAATTCTCCACTTCAGCAGCCATATGAGTTCTTCCGAGCCTCATTGCGGCAGTCTTTATATGATGCCTTACATGAGGAAGATTTAGATGTTTCTTGTATTCAGCTTTTCTTTTACTGCTTTTGATGGATAGGGCTTTGGCTCTCTTTTGAGCTCTGCCCAAATGTAAATGAATGTATCATAATATAAGTATCTTGGTTTCACCCAAAAAAAAAAAAGTGTGTGTACAGGGGTGCATGCAAGTCTTAATGTGCATGCTAATGTGTGTGGGAATTGTGTGACTGAAGGTTCAAAATGTGCATTTAATGTGCCTTGGGGGGATATTTGCATTTTTTTAAATGGGAGAGTGGTAAAAAAAGGCAAAGGTGAGTGGCATATATCAAAGAAGCATGCATGTACGTGGCTACATGAGGATGACGGAGAAGCTTTTGAAGGCGAGGTGGCGGCTAGGAGCTGGGAAACGTGGTGGTTATCGGAAGAAAGAAACGTGATGGTGGCATGTGGGAGTAGGGGAGGCGACTCGATTGCAGGCGTGGGGAATTCTTTTGTGGAGAAGAGAAACGTCGTCACTACTGCGCTCTGGATGATAGAGAAGGAGAGGCCTTTGGTTGGGGGTACGTGACAGTGTGGTAATTCTCAAAGGAGCTTGGTGAAGGCAGGCGCAACAGTGAACTCGTACGGAAGACGTGAGCTTGGTGAAGGCGGGCGCAACAGTGAGCTCACAGGGAAATGATGAAATGCAATGTGGTTGTACCAGACTTCCAGAGCAAGGGTGTCCAGTGTGTGGTCAAGTGAAATGTTTTTGGGGTCATGAAAATCAAGTCATGAAGGGTTTTTTTATTTTATTTTCCTAAGTCAATGTGCACTTGCATGTTACAGGAATTTGATATGTTCTGGTGTCCATGTCAAGGGGCTTTTCATGTGTGTGTACGGGGGTACATGCAAGTCTTAATGTGCATGCTAATGTGTGTGGGAATTGTGTGACCAAAGGTCCAAAATGTGCATTTAATGTGCCTTGGGGGATATTTGCATTTTTTAAAAGGAAGAGTGGTAAATTCTACGTGATGAGGTGGCTGGACTGATTGGGAAGGCATCCTGCTCATGCAAAGGTGGCTACGTAGCAAGGAATGTAGAGCTTCTAGATTGCGATCAATCACGTGTAGAGAAATCTAGAATTTTTGAAGTAAAGAGGAAGTGATGCACGTAACTAGGAGTCTGGTAGATGAAAGCGAAAGGTGAAGCGCCCATCAAGAAAAGGCCTACGTACGTGATGGGAGGGGGATTTTCCGACTGCATGCTTGGCACAAAGGGACTCCAGGTTTGGAAAGGATAAGCTCTGGGTCTGGGGTTACAGCTATGTGGTGAATTCAAATCGAATGGGAGAGAAGGGCTATTCCGGACGCTGCTGGTTATCTTCACGTAAGGGAGTGTGTGAGCTTGTGTGCGCTGAGAAGACCTTGGCGCTAGAGATCTCCAGAGATAGCGAGCTGTTTATAGTTGGCTGAGCATGGCTACCACACAGGCAGGATGGTCGTCGTTTGCACGTGAGCTGATGCACAGAATGTATGGTCTGGCTAAGATCATCTAAAGGACTGTTGGTGGCGCTACGATGCAGCACGGAGTAATCTTAGCGACAGAGACTCCATGAATTCCGTATGCAAGAGATAGAGGGACGAAGAAATTGCAGGCTAAGGGCAATGGAACATGACCTTCATCGATGATGGTTGTCCTAAAGGAGCTGGGCACTCTTCGTGGAAGAACGTGAGATTGATGCTTGCTGCAGATGTTCGTCAATCACTGATCTTCTGCTTTGTGAGGGAAGAGAAGCTATCCTGAAGGAATTGGAAGCCTCTTTGACATGATTATGATCTTATGCTGATTTGATCATGGGAGATTCCTGGGTACTGATAGAGAAGCAGAGGAGGTGGCGCTGTTGCAGCGTTGTGGGAGTTACGAGCTGTTGTTTTTGATGGAAGCTTAGGAGTGTGGGCTGTGGGTTCATAGTATTGAGGCTGACTATTCTTTGAGTTTTGGGAAAAAGTTCAGTTCTAAGTTTATCTGTTTCGGGCTATGTAGTCTTTTGGCTCTCTTTGAGTCTGTGTGATCCATGTTCTAGTCAGATTGTGTGGGAGATTGACTTGTGAATTTGTGTATGAGGATATCTACTCTGGAACCTGGCTCATAAGCTCATCATCTACGAGCCCACATTGCAGCTGATCCCTATGAAGTCTCAACTATTTGACGTGGTGAAGTACATAATTCCTGGTTGTCTTTCCTTTTTTTTCCTTATCATCTTTTTGGCGATCCTGCTGGGGACAGGAGGAGTTTTGAATTGAGATTGGGTACTCAAGACAAAACGGCCCAGAAGAATTGGCTAGGGAATGTTGCTTGAATTTCTGTGTGGTTAGGGATTGAAACTATGAAGACAAAGCCTTGCATGAGAGTTATTCATTGTGAGTTATGTGGGGAGTGTGGACATAGGAGAGAGAGATGCCTTGATGTTGAACTTCGGGTGATACGTCTCCGTGCTAAGGTTCAAAAGGCTTTGAAAGTGATTGCTCTTAGGAAGAAGAATGCTAGTCAGATGCAGGGTAAGTTTTCTTCAGTAGAGTGATTATTTTTGTTTTCTTCCCAGAAGAGGTTGGATGGTATTTCTGGTTGGAAGTGTGTTTGAGATAAGTTAGTCAAGAGGAGAGATGGCTCATGAATTTCCTCGATTTCACGGGTTGCCCAATGAAGACCCAGAGAGGTTTTTAGAGTGCTTGGAGTTCATAGCTCTTATTAAAGACAGGAATGCTCCAGAATTCCTTCTTCAGATTCTATCCTTTTGTTTGTTGGGAGAAGCGAGAACTTGGCTATAGACTTTCTCTGCAAGGATGCGAGATGATCAGAGTGCTCACAGAAACCCGACTTATCCAGGGGTGAGGACAGCTTCCCTAGACAGGTTTATGTGTGTTAGAGATCTTGATGGCATTTGGAGAGACCTATGTTTATTGCAGCAACAGCCGACTCAGTTAGTGGATGAGTATGTCGGTAAGTTCACTGTGTTGTGGAATAAATGGCAGGTGGCCTTACTACCTGAAGTTCCTCCCAGAGTCATAAAAAAGGATAGGTTTGTTGCTGATCTGAAGCCGGAGATTAGGATAAAGATTGAATGTAAAGAGCTAAGGTAGCAAAAGAGAAGGAGAGGAAGTAGATAAGATTGTCACAAATGATGCAGGAGATGCCAATGGTTCAGCATGTGCCTGAAATTCTCTCTCATGTGAAGCCAAAAATACAGAAGCCTGAAGTCAGGAAGGAGGAGAATATAAAAGAAGAAATTCATGAAATGGCAGAGCTTGGAGTTTGAATTTGATGAATGGTAGGGGAAGAGGTAGATCATCGGGTGGTTATGGCAGAGGCAGCATGCCTTCTTCAGATAATTCAGGCCCGTGGCAGGCAGGACGAGGTCAAGGGTCATTTACACCTTGTGTCCAGTGCTTTAATTGTGGAGAGTGGGGACATTACACCACACACTGTGATAAGCTTCCTCATGCTGGAGATGATGTTTATATATTTCCAATAGGGTGAATGATCATAGTGTAGAAGTAAAAGATGCAAGTCAGCCTAGTACCTCTGGAATCCGTAAAGCCACTGCAGAAGAGAAAGGGAAAGGTAAGGCAGTTACATTTGGCTTGTTGAAGTTGGAGGAAGTTAAAGATGTCATTCCATTAGGGAAGAGAGATAGAGAAGGGAGGTTGGTCCAAGTGCAAAGAAGGGGAAGCAGTCTGAGGAGATGATGACCTACCAAAAGAAGAAGAGCAGGAAGCCCAGAAGGAAGTACAGAACTGTAGATTATCCCATGGGGAAGGAGCAGGGAGATTATGATTTGGTGGAAGATCTTTCAGGGAGGAAACCGGACATTACATTTGCCCAAATGATTGGTCTATGCCCAAAGCTTGAAAAAGCATGGAGGCGGGCTGTAAATCCAGCAAAGAAGAACTCTCATAAAGGTACAATTAAGTTGATGTCTGTCTCAAAGTTGCCAGATCTTTTACCTGATGTAGAAGCCTGGCATAAAGGAAAGGGTTTTGGAGAGGCCTATATAGATGGGGGTGCAGAGATTTGTGTGATTACTCAGGATTGTGTAGAGAGATTAGGACTGAAGATATCCCGCTCCTCTAGTTATCGCATCAGAATGGCAAACCACTCCAAGGTGAAAACTTTAGGGATAGTACCTGGCCTAGAGGTTGAGGCATTCAGTGTTTCATGTCGAGTGAATTGTCATGTGATGCCTACCGGGTTGGGAGCCTATCCTTTGATTCTTGGAAGGCCATGGTTGAGGAAGGTAGGTGCAATTCAGAATTGGCAAAAAGGAATCTTTTATGTACATACGAATGGGAAGAAATGGAATTTCGATATGGTAAGCAGGGCTGAAGTTTCAGATTCAACAAGTGAAGAGGAAGAGAGAAGTGAAACTAGCAGTGAGGATGAGAGTTCGGTGACTTCAGAAAGTGATGAAGGAACAATAGCATTGGTGGATTTGGTAGATGAGGATTCACAGGTAGATTTTGTGGGGGCAGCAAGGTTTGGTGAGGAAGAGGTGGATAGGTTTTAGGTTATCGAGGATTTAATGCAGCCCAAATGTTCTCAAGAATCAACCCAGGTGTTGATTGAGCAATCATTGAATCCTGATCTCAATGTTGAGGAGAAAGAATAATATTTGAAGATGTTGCAGAAATACCCCAATTTTTTTATCACCTCTTATGAGGAGATTAGGGGATTTAAAGGGAAGCCTATGAGGATTGAGCTAAAGGAAGGTGCCAAACCTGTTTTTCAGAAAATAAGGAGATTAATCCCGGAACAGAGAGATGTGCTGAAGGAAGAGGTAGATACGCTTCTCAAGGCAGGAATAATTTATCCTATAGTTCACTCTGATTGGATAAGTCCTGTGGTCATAGTGCCAAAAGGGGTAGACAAATGGAGAGTCTGTCGATTACAAACCTCCGAATCCAGTGACAAAGAGAAACCACTATCCTCTGCCTTTTCTGGATGATATTGTTGATAAAGTGGCGGGTCATGAAATGTACAGCTCGTGTGACGGATATTCAAGGTACTTCCAGATAGCCATAGCCCAGGAAGATCAAATCAAGACTACTTTCATTACCCCCCTGGGGCTGTTTTTGTTACAGGAAAATGCCTTTTGAAGTTACCAACGGCCCCTCGCACTATCAAGAGAATTCAGATCTGATTTTATCACCTTTCCTGGATAGATTTTGTAAGTGTTTATTGATGACATTTGTGTCTACATTGGAAGAAGGGAGCACTGTGACAAGTTGGATCAGGTATTTTATGAGATTGATAATAATGGTGGTCAATTAAATCCTAAGAAGACTCAGTTAGCTCAGACCAGCATTAAAATATTGGGGCATATTGTATCTGAGAATGGGATATAGCCAAATCCAGGTAAAGTGAAAGCTTTAGTTATGATGTCCTCTCCTGAGAATACCAAGCAGTTGCATACCATTCTCCAGAAGGTGAAGTATCTGTCGAGATTTATTCATATGTTATCTCAGATTTTGTATCCTCTTCAGCAGGTGGTAAAATCTGAGCCTTTGAAATGGACGACAGAGAGTGAAGAGGTGTTTGAGGCAGTTAAGGAATCCTTGACTCATATTTTAAGTGTAAAGCCACCAGATTATTCCATGACTTTTTATGTGAATCCATCTGTAGGACCATATGCTATTGCTGCTATTCTTTTGCAGCAGGGAGAGGGTTCCAGATATATGAGGCCAGTCTATTATGCCAGCAGGGTGAAGAGTGAAGTAGAGAGGAAGTATTCAGCAGCTGAATTGGTCCTGGCTAGCCTCTTGTATGCCTGTAGGAGATTTCGGTCTTATCTATTGTCCAGGCCTTTTGTGGTTCTTACCTCATGTTCACTACTGCCTCATATGTTGAATAGTACAAACATCTCCACGAGCATGATTAAATGGATAGTAGAGTTACAGGAGTACTCTTTTACCTTTTTGGTTGAGAACTCTACCAGAGATTCCTTGGCTGATCTCCTCACCTATAAGGAAGGACCTATTTTAGTTGAAGATGTGGAGAAGAACACTGACATGAATGAAGAAAAAGTACTAGAGGATGCATTTGTTTTACACTTTGATGGATCTTACAAAAAGAGTTTAAATGAAAGTACAGAAGGAATTGTCATTTATGATCCTGGAGGACAGGAAATTCGAAAAATGGGAATTCAGCTCGAAGCCAGCAGTAATAATGAAGCTGAATATGCAGCCCTCTTTGAAGGTTTGAAAGTATGCATTAGTCTAGGTATAAAGAGACTCATGATTAAGGGAGATGCTTTGTTGATTGTGAAGCAAATTTTAGGTGTCTGGAAGGTTAAGCATGTTCATTTGAAGAGATGGATAAGTGCGGTGAAAAAACTATTAAATCAATTGGATGCCTGGACACTCCAGCATATTGAAAGAGGTAAGAATGTAAATGCACATGATGCTGCACAGGAAATTACAGCAGCTTATGTTGATGCAGTAGGAGTGCAGGAGCCCTTATACAAAGGAAGGGAGACATTAGCTTGTGAGGAAAGCTTCCTATTAATTGGTAAAGTGCCTGAAGAAGTTTTGAAACAAAGAAAATACAGATTCATTAAAAGCTGTACTTCTTATTGTCTGATAGATGATGTTCTTTACATGAAAGGGGCTGATCTGGTGCTCAAAAGAAAATGGAATGGACCTTTTCGTGTGATGAAGAAATTCAAAAATGGCTCATATCAACTTCAGGATTTGGATGGTCAGTAGCATAAGAATAGAGTCAGTGGCTTCAGACTAAAGAAATACATTCATAGGATCATGAGTATGGGCAGCTATGGACCTACTGTGATGAAACCAGACAAGCCGGAAGACCTCATGGATGAGGATATCTCTGAAGAAATGCAAATCTTATATACCCCTATCTGCAAGACATGAATGTCTGCAGACTTGGGGATGGGCAAAATGATAGGACAAAACTTGTATCAAGTTTTTGAGCACTGTATATAGCTATGGGTAGGCACATAGTTGTACACATCTAGGGTAGGTGTGGGCTTTTGGCATTTGTGGATTTTTCTTTCACAAGCATGATGGACTAATATATAGTTTTTTGAGACAATAAAGTATGTTTTGCAGGGACTTCATGGGAAATGATGAAATGCAATGTGGTTGTACCAGACTTCAGAGCAAGGGTGTCCAGTGTGTGGTCAAGTGAAATGTTTTTGGGGTCATGAAAATCAAGTCATGAAGGGTTTTTTAATTTTATTTTCCTAAGTCAATGTGCACTTGCATGTTACAGGAATTTGATATGTTCTGGTGTCCATGTCAAGGGGCTTTTCATGTGTGTGTATGAGGGTACATGCAAGTCTTAATGTGCATGCTAATGTGCGTGGGAATTGTGTGACCAAAGGTTCAAAATGTGCATTTAATGTGCCTTGGGGGATATTTGCATTTTTTTAAAGGAAGAGTGGTAAATTCTACGTGATGAGGTGGCTGGACTGATTGGCAAGGCATCCTGCTCATGCAAAGGTGGCTACATAGCAAGGAATGTAGAGCTTCTGGATTGCGATCCATCACATGTGAAATCTAGAATTTCTAAAGTAAAGAGGAAGCGACGCACATAACTAGGAGTCTGGTAGATGAAAGCGAAAGGTGAAGCGCCCATCAAGAAAAGGCCTACGTACGTGATGGGAGGGGGATTTTCCAACTGCATGCTTGGCACAAAGGGACTCCAGGTTTGGAAAGGATAAGCTCTGGGTACTCCGGGGTTACAACTATGTGTTGAATTCAGATCGAATGGGAGAGAAGGGCTATTGCGGACGCTGCTGGTTATCTTCACGTAAGGGAGTTTGTGAGCTTGTGTGCGGCTACCACACAGGTAGGACGGTTGTCGTTTGCACATGAGCTGATGCACAGAATGTATGGTCTGGCTAAGATCATCTAAAGGACTGTTGGTGGCGCTACGATGCAGCACGGAGTAATCTTAGCGACAGAGACTCCATGAATTCCATATGCAAGAGATAGAGGGACGAAGAAAGTGCATGCTAAGGGCAATGGAACGAGTTGGGCACTCTTCGTGGAAGAACGTGAGATTGATGCTTGCTGCACATGTTCGTCAATCACTGATCTTCTGCTTTGTGAGGGAAGAGAAGCTATCCTGAAGGAATTGGAAGCCTCTTTGACATGGTTGTGATCTTATGCTGATTTGATCATGGGAGATTCCTGGGTACTGATAGAGAAGGAGAGGAGGTGGCGCTGTTGCAGCTTTGTGGGAGTTACGAGCTATTGTTCTTGATGGAAGCTTAGGAGTGTGGGCTGTGGGTTCATAGTATTCTGAGGCTGACTATTCTCTAAGTTTTGGGGGGAAGTTCAGTTCTAAGTTTATCTGTTTCGGGCTGTGTAGTCTTTTGGCTCTCTTTGAGTCTGTGTGATCCATGTTCTAGTCAGATTGTGTGGGAGATTGACTTGTAAATTTGTGTATGAGGATATCTGCTCTGGAACCTGGTTCATAAGCTCATCATCTACGAGCCCACATTGCAGCTGATCCCTATGAAGTCTCAACTATTTGACGTGGTGAAGTACATAATTCCTGGTTGTCTTTCCTTTTTTTTCCTTATCACCGGTCTACGACCACATAGGATCTCGTATTTCTTCTGGTTGTTGGCGCATGGGCATCTACCCATTGACTCCTGGGACCGGAGCAGATGCGGATAGTTGGCAAATCTATATGCTGCACGGATGGAGTTCTGGAGACAATTCCCCTTTGCCTTTGGGGATGACACGTTGCACAGAGGATCTAGCTGGCCTCCCTTAGGATCGTGGCCAACATGCAGCGGATACAGAGGGACTTCACTTCGGGAATGGTAGCTTGGCTCACGAAGGGAGGACATGCCTACTCGACCGACCGAGTATCACCAGTGTACAGGATTCATGGACATCACATCTTTCGGATAGAGATCTACAATGCATGGCTGCCTTCTTGATCACACCTGTCGCATTCACTAGAGGATAGTGTTTGGGAGATAGTGTCAACATTACTTCTTGGAACATTTGGGTCGCTTGTTGCAGTCGACTGATGGAAGGCCTGGTAGTCTCTGCAACGGCCATCATAGTTGCCATTTGGTAGGACATCTTTTTCACCTTGCCCGCCACTTGGGAGGGCGGTACTCTAGGATCGAGAGCGACCGCCAAAAGTTTCAGCAAAGCCTGGCCTGCAGGAATCTTTTACACCCTTTCCACGAGGGGTATTCACTGGATGTATAGACCACCACCCTGGTTGCTAGCTTCTATTTCGGAGTCTCTCTAGGCAGTGAGCTGGGAGTTTTGAAAACAAACCGGATTTCTGCTAGTAGCTGGCAACCAGTTCCTTTATTCTGTACTTACCACCCTTTGCTCCTTTTGAAAGCCGTTTGTATGTTTTTTTAAAGCATTAATAGAATTTTATTTTCTCTAGAAACAAAAAAAACCCAATCCAAGCAGAGGGCTACATCAATGTGCTGAAAACCCAATCCAAGGATAGGGCTATAAATGTACTGAATTCTGCTTTCAATTCTATGAGGTGACTTATTAACTGCAATTTATGATCATTTGGAAGCTTTTTGAATTCCTTCCAAGAACCCACAAAGGTAGTGGGTCCTCTCTCCCATCTACACCATTGCATGTAACGAGAAGTACCAAGAGGTCTGCCATGATCATCAAGTATGCTGGCATTCCACATGACTGACTGCCTATCAACAATCATCAAGTATGTTGTCCTTCCACATGACCAACTACCTATCAATCTCTTCTATTGAAGAGGGGAGACTCACCGGAGATTATTCTTGAAGCTGCCCCAATCTTTTGAGGATGGCAACAATCGATAAGAGGGAAAGACCGGATCTTTTTTTACCCCCAAAGAAAAGGACTTCTATTAAGCATGAAAGAAACTACCAGAGCAAAGTAGTACATCATGCAAGCATGAGAAAACAAAACCCAAATAGGGTAATAAACTCAAGCTCCCATAATAGAGCTAGAGAAAATATAAGGTTGAGGCTGAAAGTGCCATCTCAAGCCTTTCGGGGACTCCAAGAAGAATGGTGGGCCATTCCACTCTCTGAAGAAAGCAGTCCTCCTGAAAGAGTCTCCTCATGAAGACCCTTGTATACTCTCCCAAATGCTCATCAAGGTGTGTACTGTATCTATCCAAATACTAACCAAAGTGTATGCTAGATGGACCTGGTAAGCATCTAAAGCCTATGTGCATCTCGATCTCCAAATACACCATGCTGCTATGCTTGCTAGATCTCCCATGAAGGATGCACATAGGCATGCACACGTCTATATGACAGCTAGGAATGTCATCCAGTGATCACGACTCACAACCAGATGTCATTGAACGGAAAGAGCCCAGGAAGAGTCATGTCCCTCTTAAACCACTTGACAGAGAGAGCCAAGCTACTGAGCCCCAAGTCATAAAGAATAGAGAACTAATGAATGTGCTCAATAAACTAGCGATTCCTTAATAGATAATCTTCATGTATCTGCAGTCCCATAAGGAATGCTAAACAAACTCTCCGATAGAAAGGCAACGAGTACATATGGAGTCTACCCCAAACTTGGATCTCCACTAATTCACTACAATCCCTCCATGAATAGAAACCCAATAGAAGAGAGTGATTTTTCTATTCCTAAGGGATTTCCAGAGTCTCTTCGAAAATCGCTTTTGCAAATCCTCAAAAATCTGAAAATTCTCCCAATGACGAGCTCATGAGCCTCTAGTCTTTGAGACTAAGCTAAAACCTCCTCATATTACTAACTATGTATTGACAGAAGGGGAGGCTCTTCTCTCAACGCCCTACATCGATCCATTCCCAGTTTCTAGGATACAAATGCAAGTACTTTATAGAGACACTTCCATAGTGAAACCCTCCTCGTAAAAGACAGCAGAGACACTCTCATTTCTCTCCCTCTCTCAACAGATACACTAGGGCTCAGGACAATCATTGGGCTAGACCCCCCCGAAAGGTTTTTATTCATCAAAGAGAAATCAAGTACATGAGTTCAGTGTGGAAGCTGTGTCTACCAATTCCAAAATGTGAATGAATTATTACATGAGCTCTTAGGCTCCCTTTCTTGGCACCAAGCCACTTGTCAAACTCTACATTACTTTCCTAATTACATGCCACTAAGGGCAACTCTAGAGTCTTCGAAGCACTTGGTCACGCGAACCACCTCCTAGACTCTTGTTAGGCTCCATTGCGCTTAGGAAAATCACTCTTCCTAGTACTTGCAACAATTAATTAAAGCACACCACCATGGCACCCATTAATTGTTAGTGCTTTGCATGCAAATAACACATTGTGGACTAATTCTAGTCACGGTGGGCATCCCCACTGAACACATGTGCACACATAACAAATATAAATATAAATATATATATATTTATTCTCTGGTTGACCGGAGTCAACACTCTTGATTATAATTAAGAGGCTTTCGAGGCGCCTTAATTATAGTCAAGTGTCTCCAACCGAAGTTGTCACATCTTGGTTAACCGTAGTTAACCTCTTGGTGCATGCCAAGTCTCATTGACTGAAGTCAACACTCTCTGACCGTAGTCAGCTCTGTGATTCTCTGGTTAACCGCAGTTAACCCTCTTGGTAATAAACCAAGTATCCCCGACCGAAGTCAGGTTTACTTGACCAGAGTCAAGTATCTTTGACCGTAGTCAATTCTCTAACCATTAAAAGAACTCTTTGACCATAATTACCACAAATGGAAAACTCTTTAATTATGATCAAATAAATGGTCAATTGTACTTTGACTTAGGATATTTGCATTGTGGTGACATCCCCTCGGCTTCTATTCAGTTGACCTCAACTGAAAAGCTTCCTTGTAAACATCCAAAAGTTGTGGATGATCGGACAACATGTCTTCATCCATCCACTTGGCATCTAATGCCGTATAATTCTTGAATTTTACAAGATACTTGTAAAACTCCTTGCCCTGAGGGCCTTTGCATATAGTATGGTACACAATCTGCTCTGGCTGAAGGACCTCCTCCAACTCATCCACTTCTGGTGGATCCTCTGATACTGGCTCTGTAGGCTCTGGCCCCTGGAATTTATTTAGAAGACTCACATGGAATGCATTGTGAATTCTGCAATGCTCTGGCAGTGCTAACCTGTATGCAACTTCATTTATTCTTTCTGTAACCTTGAAAGGGCCATAGTACCTGGAAGATAACTTTGCATACACTTTTTGTTTGCCTTTAAACTTGCGGAGCCTAGCTTTCTCGAACTTCAAAAGTACCCAATCCCCTTCCTTGAGATTTAACTGTCTCCTATGCTTATCTACAGCTCTTTTATGCTTCTCTTGAGACCGTTCAATTGCTGTCCGGACTTGGCTATAAGCTATCTGGAGGTCTGTCACAAACTGATCAGCTGCAAATATTTCATCCTTGGTCCTCAGGATAGGTGGCAGAATCACCTTCCCATAGATGATCTCAAAGGGGGCTTTCCTTGTAGAGCTGTGTACTGTATTATTGTAAGCAAACTCTACCAATGGTAGGTACTTTTCCCAGTCTGAACCTTGGTCACCCACATAGCATTTCAGCATATCCAATGTTGTAGAATTTGCTAGAATAGACTGGTCATTCAGGGATCTCGATCACTAACAATGGACTTAGGCATACCATGATGCTTAAAGATCTGCGCCATAAAAAGCTTAGCCATATGATCTGCCTTTATTATTTAGCGAACCGGAATGAAATGAGCTTGCTTGCTGAATCTATCAATGCTAGTTCAAATCCCATCATTTCTGACTTTGATCTTGGCAAATCAAAAATGAAATCCATTGTAATACTTTTCCACGGTGCCTAAGGCACGGGAAGAGGCATAAGTAGGCCAGGTGCCTTCCATCTAGCATACTTACTTTCTGACACGTAAGGCATTCAGTAACAAACTGATGTATATCTTTCCGCATCCCTGGCCAAAAGAAATACCTCTCTAGTGCTAGAGTTGTTGTTGTAATTCCTCTATGTCAAGCATAGGGAGGTGCATGGCATTCCTCCAAAATCTTTTTCCTCATCTCTAGGGTGATGCATAGGCAGTCATCTTTCATTAGATACCCATCTTTCAGGGAATAGTGACTGGTGGACTGCCCCTCTTGCATTTGCTGTAAAGTATCGCCAAAATCTGCATCATTAGCATATTGCTCCCTCATGCCTTCCAGGTCATGATGATAAAAAATAGTCACATTGTTGACCTAGGGTCTTTGGGACAAGGCATCTGCCACTCTGTTCTGAATTCTTGGGGTATGCACAATCTGAAAATGATACATTAAACTTGACTTGGCATACAGAGTAGTGGCATCATTGACCCGGGCTTGCAGTGCAGGGCATCGCTTTGTAAGGTGGTGGTGAGGGGACTCATGCCTGGGCAGGAACCTTGGAAGGATTTCTTTTTTGGACGCATTCAGGATTGCACACCAACCTTGGGAGATGATTGGGTGGACAGCCCTCGCTGGATTTTTACTTTCGCCCCTCTCAGATCTCTTGCCTCTCCTCTCATGACTGCCATCCTGAAAGCTTGGGGGAGCTTCAGGAACACTCTTCGAAGGATTCCACCTTCTACCGTCAAAGAGATTGATAGGCAGCCGATCATTTGGAATGATAGTATACTTGACGAGCATGCCAGACCACTGGGCACTTCCCATTACATGCAGTGGTCTAAATGGGAGAGAGGCCCCGCCTACATAGTAGCCACTTGGAAGGCTTTTATCAGGCTACCTGAGGATCAGAGACTGCAGTCCGTGAGTCACCTCTCAGAGGGGTAGCACGCAAGATTCAGCAGATAGATGCAGCCATCTCGATGGAATGGATAGTTGAGTTGTCTATTACTTCCACCACTTGGATGGGAGCTTTTTCGAGGACAGCAGTTCCTTTACAGGTGATCGCTCTTCGAGGTCTCGGGGAAGATGCACTGGTCTTTGACGTTGGGGATGGAGGTATACTCTCTATATCCAAGGATGATATTCTTCTAGAGGTTGCCTTTCAGCCTGTCAGGATTGCTGGTTTTGTGGACCATGGAGCGGGCTTGCAGTGGTACTTAGACCCCGACCCTCTGCTCTTGGCCTTGGGATCCTGGAGATTTTGTTTAGATGGAGGTGCACCTATCAGGTGCTTGCAGTGGGACCCAGGAGAGTGGGAGTGGATAGATCATGGGCACCGAGAGAGGGGGATTCCCTTCTTTCGTTTCACGGTTGGTAATGCCAGGAGATTTCAGCTGACAGTAGGGGTTGGATTCCCTCCAGAGCCCCCCATTGGGAAAGCTTCTTCATCACCGCAGATTTGCGTAGAAATTTCTGGAGGCGGCTCTGGAAATCCCTCAGAAATAGAAAGATCACTCTTTTCTTTTGGCTTTCTATTCATGGAGGGATTGCAGTGAAAATGTGGAGATTACGATTTGGGGCTGATCCCACTTGTCCTCGCTGTCATTCTGCAGAGGAGTCAATGCGACATTTCCTTTGGGACTGTAGTCAAGCGAGGACTGTTTGGAAAGGGGTTGCTCGGATTACTCCCTTCAGAGCTTCTCATGCTTCAGTGAACACCTCTTGGGAGATTTTGGCTAGCATTTCCTCTTGGCACATTTGGAGAGCCACATGTACAGAGGTCTTGGATGGCACCTAGATACACCCATCACAGATGTACAGAGGTCTTGGCCTTGGGATCCTGGAGATTGTGTTTAGATGGAGGTGCACCTATCAGGTGCTTGCAGTGGGACCCAGGAGAGTGGGAGTGGATAGATCATGGGCACCGAGAGAGGGGGATTCCCTTCTTTCGTTTCACGGTTGGTAATGCCAGGAGATTTCAGCTGACAGTAGGGGTTGGATTCCCTCCAGAGCCCCCCATTGGGAAAGCTTCTTCATCACTGCAGATTTGCGTAGAAATTTCTGGAGGCGGCTCTGGAAATCCCTCAGAAATAGAAAGATCACTCTTTTCTTTTGGCTTTCTATTCATGGAGGGATTGCAGTGAAAATGTGGAGATCACGATTTGGGGCTGATCCCACTTGTCCTCGCTGCCATTCTGCAGAGGAGTCAATGCGACATTTCCTTTGGGACTGTAGTCAGGCGAGGACTGTTTGGAAAGGGGTTGCTCGGATACTCACCATCTTTCATACTTCCCCTTTCTTCATGACTTGGGGCTCGGTCGCATGGTTATCCCTTACTGGGCCCCAGGTGTTTTATGAGGGTGAGCCTTCTTCTTGGGCACTCTCGGTCCGCCGGCAGGTGATAGAGCCCTGCTCTCTTCAGGATGTACCACTTACTCCCTTCAGAGCTTCTCATGCTTCAGTGAACACCTCTTGGGAGATTTTGGCTAGCATTTCCTCTTGGCACATTTGGAGAGCCAGATGTACAGAGGTCTTGGATGGCACCTAGATACACCCATCACAGGTGTTCACGGGTATTTGGACTGACACGGTTCACACTTTGATAGCCATATGGGCTAGCATGCAGGGCCCTTCACGGGCAGCCTCTTCTAGAAGGACTATATTTCCTCGAGTTTGGAGGGTTTCTCCCTTTTTCTCGGACGTTCCTACCGGATTGAGATGGCACTATCAGCCTCAATCCTTTCTTTTTGGCTCTTGAGCTTTTCATGCATTGCATGATGTATCCCGTATGGAGCTTGCTCTAACGGTTTTCTTTAATACTTAATAGAAGTCTCTTATTGCCCAAAAAAAAGTCTCTTTTTTGCAAAAAAAAAAAAAAACAATTTATGGCAATCACGGTGGGAAACTACTGGTGTTGAGTAGCATGAGTGAAGTGGTATTCTAGGGTCCTAGAGAGAGGCCTTATGCCGAGTAGTTCTGAATCGTTTGAAGGAGCTAGTGAGAGAGCTAGGAGGTACTTGAGGAGGGTGGAGAAAAGACTTCCCACAGACCAAACCCAATACAAGAAGCATTATGTGCAATGGAAGTTCGCGAAGTCCTCAGGGTGAGCATAAAGTGAGCCCATTGGAGCGGTAGCCAAAGCAAGTAACTTGATCGACACTCTTAATGACTTGGATCAACAGGATCCTTGGTGGTCAGATACGGACTCTAGAGAAGAAGAAGTACAAAGTGGAGAGTGGGTGAAAGAGAAAGGTACGAAGGCCGAAGGCTCCTCATTGACTCATCAAGGTCAAGACAGCTCCTCTCCTCTTGCAACGATGTCTTTATCAATGACCACTTTTGCAAGAGTGGTGACTCACTCTGCTCCCGACTTGACATCTGTTGGTCAAGCTGCTAAGGAGCTGTAATGAGTGTGGGTGCTACAGAGGACAAAACACAACACCTCCTGCAGAGAACCACAATGGGGAAGTCACTGCTGATGTAGCCATAGAGGAAGTGTACACAGATGGTACTGCATACGCGGAGGGCCTCGGTGTTGCTGAGGGAAAGGGTGAGAACATAGGAGATATGGGGCTTACAGAGGATGGGAGAGCAGTTGGGAAAGAGAGGGACAGAGTTGAAGTCATGTCGGATGAGTAGGAAGTTTGGAAAGAAGGAGGTAGTGGAAAAGGTAGCATAGGTGTAGATGGAAATGGAGATGAAACCTTTATGGTAGGTAAAGGCATAGCCAGAGCAAAGGTACCCTCGAGTGGGATAGATGTGGAAGTAAGATTTGGTAGGAACCCAGAGCTATGCATAACGGATGGCCCTACAACTCTTGCACATGCTTCAGCCTCTAGGGTGGGGGTGGGGGTGGCGGTTCTCCAGTCCTGCAGAAAGAGCTAGACTTCTCGAGTTACTCAACAAGGTCCATGTGAAGACTCAAAAGTTCAAAGGCCACCCCCACGAGGATGCAGACGCTCATGTAATGAAATTCCTCACTGCATGTAGAGCTAAAGGTGTGGAGAACAAGCATGTCTTCCTTCACATCTTCCCCTCGTCATTGGAGAATGTTACTGATGTATGGTACAATCAGTTTGCCCCATACCATTTCCAGATTTGAAAAGACCTAAGGGAGGAATTCTTATGCACTTTCAAGTTGGAAAAGTTCGAACATATGATTGTCTAGGAGTTGTCCACTCATACCATGAAACTTGGCGGGCGAACGCATCTCGAAGATGTGCACAAGGATGAGGGTCCTGGCTGCAAAGATGTATGTGCTACCCATCAATGCCGTCATGAAGGGGTAGTTTTTGAAGGCGTTACCTTCCACCATTGCTATAAGGCTGGCCAACAAACTCCCATAGCATGCCTCACTACAACTTCTTGGGGGAAGCGCTGAAGATGGAACGACAGCCCCAGTTCAGTTTTGCCTCAACATGCACTTCAACCGTCGCTGTCGAGCTTTCAAGAGAAGAGGGCTCACTGGCATGGCAACAACTCAAGAAAGAGTTAGAAGAAATCAAAGAAGGTCTGAAAGATAGAACAAGGGTGGATGGATAGTCACCCTTTGAAGCGCAGATAAGAAGTGGCCTCTAGTGCATTGACTGCAACAAGGTTTCTTGCCATGGCTACTGGGAATGTCCCTCAAAGCGTAAGGTACCCACTTCGATCTCCTTTTGCACATTTTGTGAAATTCATGGACATGATGCCTCCGAGTGTAGACGCTTCTACCAGAGTATCCGACTAGGGAACCTTTGGTGGCTACAGTCAACAGAGTTGCACACCGACCACTTCGGGACCAGTACCCCTAGTTCTTGCCCTTGGGAAGGCACCTGAACCACCTACCCCTCCTACTATTCCACCTCCACTACTTCCTAATCCTCCTTTTCTCCAAGCTCCCCCTCCCAATCAGATTGGGGCTCCATACTTCTATCCTTCGCCCTACAATGCACAGTATCAACCACCTATGTCAAGGGGTGGATATGGATCCCCTTATCAACACGGTAGGCGAGGTGGGTTCTGAGGTGGACGTGGAGGTGCAGGCAGAGGTACCAACATCCACAAACCTCAATTTCCTTGCCGCAAGTCCAAAATAGTGAGGTTTGCAATGGAGGTGACAACTATAGGACAAAAGTGTGAGAAGGAGGCACAAGAAGTCATATCCACTTTCTCCTCAGGAAGAACACTCAACAAAGAGAAGGAGATGGGGGTGAGACCCGAAAAGAAGAAGCAGGTGATGGAAGAGACACTGATTCAAAATTTAGAGTTACATTCTCTTCCTCACTCGAGCTTCGACCCTCGGTCAGAAGCTCGGCGGATGGGGGAACAAAAGGCTACTGCTACTATCCAGCCCTATTCTTTGATTGAAGATCTGATGGATTTCAGACCTCAACATCAACCCTATGACAACTTTGTCTATTGTTTCCACAGATCAAGCATCAGACTATCGCATTCCTAAATCGCATGCTAGGAGGTCGGCAAAGAGGATCTGTTCAGGGCGGACCCACACTAGAGATAGTACCAGTTCACAACGGGCTGATGCCAGATCACTGCTCAGCCTATGCTACTCTCACGTGTGAACAAATTCCCAAGATCAAGGTGGAAATCAATTGGGTGGAGCTGAGAGACGTCTTCTTGGATGGTGGGGCAGCTGTGAACATCATCCCAAAAGGTACGCTCCAACAACTGGGTTTAAAATTGACGAGTGACGTTCATTTTCAGGTGCACGTGGCTGATCAACGTAAGGTGAAGCCTATGGGGGCAGTCAAAGGTGTTCACGTGAAGATTGGGGGAGTTACATTCTTGTCCAATTATTGTACTTGATATAACGGAGGGTGAGCAGAAGTATCCTCCACTTCTCGGTAGACCATGGTTGCGTTCGGCAAGAGCTATTCAAGATTGGTCAAGTGATGAGGTTCGGCTGCCCTTGGGATCCACATCCATGGAAATAGATATGATTACTGGTAGGGCTCGTCACCGACCTGTGGAACTTAGGGAAGAGGATTTTGAAGAAGTAGGGGTGGAGGATGAGCAATGGGCACTTGGGATTGGCCCATACGAAAAGAAGAGTTGGCCTATGTGGAGGACTCACCCTTCCAAGACGAAACCTATGCAACAGCAGCCCGAGATGATGGTGAGAGCTTGACGTACTTATTGGACCAGACGAGGAAGAACTTGTCATCTTGGATTGGGTGGGGGGGCCTGGGATCCTTAGCCATCAACATGGTGGAGTTATGCCCACGAGAGGATCCTGAAGCCCATCTTGGTACTTCATGGACGGCGGTGCAAGAGGTAAGCCAGGAAGCATCTGCACCTAGTTTGGCTGATCTAATGTATGAACGGATGCTTTTTGGTCTTTGTAATAATCCCCACGTGTATCAGCAGCGGATGATGACCACAAGTACCAGACAAGGTGGTGGAGAGGTCAGTGGGGTGACTCAAAGACAGGACCATGATGCAGCAATGGAGACACACGACATGGATGCCTCACGACAATAGAGGAGGAAGAGAAATCTGATGAGACTAATAGTGCTATACAGGAGAATGATGAACTGGCTGAATAGTGATGAGACTGGAATAGAAACTGATGGTATTGCAGGAGACGCTCTTGGAATTGCAGAGGCCATCGACCCATGGGATTCCTCCAATACCGAAGAAGAGGATGACCACATACTTATTAATGTTACCTGAAGGCCGGTGGTGCCGGAGATGACTCTTGGAAGGATAGTTGACTCCATTGTGCATACTAACCAACCTAGGAGGGGCCAGGAGACTAGACAACTTGGAGGAACCTTTCACATTCTCACTAAAGTCTGGAAATTCAGACGTGACGGGCAATCCCACAAGACACAAGGAGAAGAAGATGTCACAGACCTTGCTCTACTCGACTTATACCCGTCAGAAGATGACCTCCCAACAACACAAGACATATGAGGTGGAAGGACTACCATACAGAGGAATCCTCAAGCAAGCACAAAGAGGCACAAAGAAGATGGCCCCAAGTGCTGCCTCCACATGTCAATCATTTCAAGAAGACACCCAGCCATCCTTTCCGAGGTCTTGGATGGAAGTAGTAGCGGGGGATTTTCCTTTGGATGTTACCCCTACGCACCAAGCAATGGAAGCAGAGGAACGAAACAACTACACATCAACAAGCATACCCCAAGTTGACCATGCTCGGGATTGGAGGTATCTCAACATTGGGATAGAGGACCAAAACTGCGACATCTCAAGGTAGCCAGTTGGGTCTGGGAGCATGATTATCTCCTTGATGCATTGTTTGACTTTTTTTAAGAGTATGTCGATGTCTTTGCCTGGTCATATAAGGATTTAAAGATAGTACCATCTGAGTTCATGGAACATCGCATCGATCTATATCCAGAACCAGACCCGGTGATCAAGGGACCATATCACATGAATCCTAACTATGGCAAGGCTGTCCATGCTGATGTCCAAAAGATGGAGCAAGCAGGGTTGATCTATCCTGTTGACTACTCTGAATGGGTCAGTGGCATTGTAGTGGTGCCCAAAAGAGAGACTCACAAACTCTGTGTTTGTGTCAACTATAGGAGTTTGAATGCAGCCACATGCCGGGATAGGTTCCCTCTCCCCTTTTTTTTTTCCATGAAAAAGACTTCTATTAAGTAAGAACAAAAACCCGCGAGAGCAAGCTCAAAGCGGAATACATCATGAAATCATGAGGATAATAAAAAAAACCCCCTCAGAGTGAGGTGGAAAGAAACCAAGGCTGAGGCTGAAAGTGCCATCTCAACCCTGTAGTAGATTCAGAGAAGAAAGGAGAATCCTTCCATTCCCTGAAGAAAGAAGCCCTCCTAGCTGAGGCTGCACGGGAGTCCCCCTGCATACCCGTCCATACGGCCATCAGAGTGTGTACGATGTCTGTCCAGATACTAGCCAATGTGTGCGAGGGATGAACCTGAGTACCCTCCATAGCCTCTGTGCATCTGGATCTCCAGATATGCTAGGCTGCTATGCTCGCTATAATCTCCCAAGAAGTATCCACAGAGGCATGTACAGCTGTAAAAGGACGGTGTGTAACCACATCCAACGAGCAGAGCTCAACCCGATGATGTCGAACTGAAATGGCCCGGGAGGAGTCAAGTCCCTCATAGAAAACCTGAGGTCCTGTAAGAGAAAGCCAAGCCACCGAGCCCCAAGTCATAAAGAGTGGGGAATGGGCAAAGTGACTGAAGATCCTGGCTATCCCCATCCAAATCAATCTCGCCTGTCTGCAATCCCATAAGCAATGCTGAATAGACTCCGAAGCAGAAAGGCAACGAGGGCAAGTAGGGTCGGCTCCGAATCTGGACCTCCAAAGGTTCACTGCAATCCCTCCATGAACAGAAAGCCAAAAGAAGATAGTGATCTTTCTATTCCTGTGGGATTTCCAGAGCCTCCTCCAAAAGTACCTCTGCTGATCCGCAGTAATACCAAAAGTCTCCCAATGAGGAACTCTGGAGGGTCTCCAACCTCTACTACTGAGCTGAAATCTCCTGGCATTACTGACCGTGTAACGAAAGAAGGGGATGGTCTTCTCTCGATGCCCCGCGTCAATCCACTCCCACTCTCCGGGGTCCCACTGTAAATACCTGATGGGAACTCCTCCATAGAGCCAAAACCCGGTGGAGAGTAACTGGGGGTCAGGGTCTAAGAACCACTCTGAAGCTGATCCCTGCATGAAAAGGCCTACGACCCTGATAGGCTGAAAAGCAGACTCAGGATGAGGGTCTCCCAAGCCACTCTGGCTAAGGCATCTGCTGTGCCATCAAGCCCACTCCAGAGAAAGTTCCTGATCGGTCTTCTGAGCTGAATGATGCAGTCCCTAGAACGGCACCAACATGAACAAATAAACCAGGCCGTGGCCAAGAGGACCTGGTTGACCACCACAACTCTAGAGGCAAGATCCAGCTTGGCTGAGCTCCAAAAGAGAAGCTTCCTTCTGATGCTCTCCAACACGGGAGCAAACTGCTGCGTGGTAGAAATACCCAAGCCGACCTGGCAGCCCAAATACCTGATAGGCACACCCCTCTGAACCCAAGTGAACCCTATGTCAAGTCCCCAAACTGGAGTGTCCTCATCACTGATCCAAAAGCCATTGGATTTATGCCAATTTATCTGCGCCCCTGCCGCCAAGCAAAATAAATCCAATGCTGTCCTGAAAGAAGTCAATGTCTGTGGAGAGGCACCCAAATAAATTGCTGTGTCATCAGCCAACTCACTGTCAAGCAGCTCCTCTTCTCTTCTGATAGGAAGTCTCAGCCCAAAGATGTCAGCTTGAGATCTAACATAGATGCTCATAGCTTCGGCCACGAATAAAAAAAGGAAAGGAGCAAGGGGGCATCCCTGACGGACTGATCTCGAAATCTGAAATCTCTCACCCCTTACCCCACCAATAAGTACCTGGCTATGGGCTGATCTGTACAAAGAGGAAACACCTCTGATCCAAACATCAGTGAATCCAAAGCGTAGTAGGGTGCCCTCCAAAAAACTCCAATCTACTCTGTCATAAGCTTTTTCAAAATCCAACAGTAGAATGGCAAGATTCTGGCCACTCTGCACGGCCCACTCTGAAGCTTCCCAAAAAGAAAAAATGTTATCAAAAATACTTCTGCCATGCACAAATCCCGTCTGAGTGTCGTGGATAAGATCAGGGAGAAGTGGCTGCAATCAGAGGCTGATAGCCTTGGCCAGAATCTTGTAACAAGTCCCCAGAAGTGTGATAGGCCTCCACTGGGACAATAAATTTCTGCTACCTCCTTTTGGGATAAGGTGGATGAGGCCCTCTGTAAGCGATTCAGGCATCTCGCCAGAGTCCCAAATGGCCTGCATGGCTGAAGTAATATAGTCTCCAATCATATCCCAAAATGCAATGAAAAAAGACGGAGTGAGGCCATCTAAACCTGGGCACTTGCCCTTGTGAAGGGCTGAAAGTGCAGTCCTGAACTCTGTGTTGGTGAAAGGTGCGTCAAGTAGAACATGCATATCCGGATTCACCAACACTGGGATACTCTGCCAAATAGCCTGTCTAGCATCCTCTATATCGTGTGTCTCAGGATCAGCAGTAAGGAGGGTGGCATAGAAATCTGAAGCTATGCGTAAGACGTCATCTGGCTCTGTCTGTAAAACCCCATGTGAGTCAATAAGCTGAGATACACTCTCTCTACTATGTCTAGGGCCAAGAGTAGAGAAGAAGTGTTTATTGACTCTACCACCCATCTGAATCCAGAAGGACTCCCGTGCATGAAAGGCATACTCTGCTCTCTGATCAAGCAATAACTGCAAGTGAGCCCTCGCTGCAGCAAGGCGCTCCTGAATCCAAGCATCTGAAGGCCGTTTCTGCTCTTCCCTCTGCAAAGCTGCTAACTGCTGGCGAACACCAATCTCACGTCTGAGAATATCTCGTCTCCTGGTAGAAGCAACTGAGCAGTAAAAGTCGCTAATACCAGAGAGGGCAGCGGCTAAATGTGAAGGATGTGGCTGCCCTCCCTGGACATGAGCAAACCATACCCGTAGGGCTGCCTCTGTAAGGTCCTCCTCTGTGTAAACGGCATCTGGGATCCTGATGCTGGCAGATCGGCCTCTCAAGTGAGGCTCTGAGATAGCCAGAACAACAGGGAAATGGTCTGAGGTGGAAACCCCCGCAGCAATGCATACCGATCCCCCTCTGTCAAGTGCCTTCCCTCTCCCCTTTCACTGAAAGGGTGCTAGAAACCGTAGCTGGTCATGCTCTATACTCCTTCATGGATGGATACAGTGGGTACAACCAGGTTCGGCAGGGCAGAGAGAAATATCAGTTAAAGACTACCTTCGTCACCCAATGGGGAACGTATGCTTGCCAAATGATGCCCTTTGGTCTGTGCAATGCGCCGGCAACGTTTCAACGTCTTGTCGCAAAAACTCTTCTAGGAGAACATCAGGAAGTTTCTTGAGGATTCTTGGATGACTTCTTGGTGTTCAATGGTAAGAGTGCAGAGAAGCTAGGTTGTGTTTAAATCCTGACAAATTCTTCCTCGCCTTGCATCTCCTTGGCCACATTGTCTCGGCTGAGGGAATGACCACGGACCTAGCGAAGGTGGAGGTGATATTGACCTTGTCTCTTTCTTGCACACCCCGAGAAGTCAAGTCCTTTTTGGAACATGTGGGTTATTGTAGAAGATTCATCCGGTTCTATGCCGACATAGCAGTGGCACTGACATAACTCCTTTGCCAGGAACAATCCCTCATCTGGTCCGCACCTCAGCAACTTGCATTTGACAATCTCAAGGACTGTGTAGTAAAGGCGCCCATCTTGCGGCATTGCCAATGGGATGTTGTTTTCCATGTACATGTACATGCAAGTGGGCTGGCAATTGGCACGATATTGGCCCAACCAGATGAAGAGCACAAACTGGACCTACCTGTGTACTTCTCGAGCAGGCAACTCAACGGAGCAGAAAGAAACTGAACACAAGTGCATGGGCATGGTCTATGCCATGACAAAATACCAGCACTATATCTTGGGTAGTGAGTTTATTATCATTACTAATCATCGAGCTCTCAAATACTTGTTGAACAAACCCACGCTTGGGGGGAGACTGAGCAGGTGGATACTTCTTCTTTTTCAAGAGTACTTTGACATCCTAGTGAGAGCATGCCGATTGCATCAACTTGCACATCATTTGTCATGAATCTCCTCAGATGAAGCAACCACAAGAGTTGATGATGACCTACCGGATGTGGGCCTCTTTCATGTCGGGTCACAGTACTAAAAGATGATTGCTTGTTTCCGGTCGACTGCTTCCCACCATGGTATGCAAACATTGTACATTTGTTGTCTATAGGCGAGTTCCCCAAAGTGCTAACCCCAGCACAAAAGCAGCGACAGATTGTTTAGGTTGCTCCTTTCAAACTGATTGTAGGACATCTGTACAAGCTGGGGAAAGACCACATCTTGAGGCGGTGCATGCTCCCTCACAAAACACAAGCCATCCTTGAAGAGGATCACTGAGGTATGGGGGTTGGTCATATTGCACTAGAAGCCATTGCTAGAAAGATAATGCGCTCAGGGTTGTGGTGGCCAAAGCTGCTGTTCCAAGACTGCTATGCCTATGTGCGCCGCTGCAACTTATGTCAAAGAGGTGGACCAAAGCCTAAATGACAGGAGTACCTTCCCCTTCAGCCATCCAGCCCTGTACCACACTTCTATAGATGGGGATTGGATTTTGTTGGACCCATCTCTCCTGCCACTCGAAGAGGGAACAAGTATGCCCTGGTTGCTACAGACTATGGCACCAAGTGGGTGGAGGCTAAGGCCGTGAAGACATGTACTGCTCAAGTCGTGGCCTCATTCTTGTATGATCAGATCACCTCTAGGTTTGGATTTCCTATGGAATTGATGAGTGACAAAGGTACCCATTTTTTCAACGATGTCATTGCTGACCTCATCACCCAACTACAAATTATTCACAAAACATCTCGTTCATACTACCCTCAAGCCAATGGCTTGGCTGAGAGCTCCAATCAGACCATGTACTATATTGTGGCTCATTTATGTCTTCATTCCTTGGCGGCTTGGGATGTTCTACTACTAGCCGCTCTTGTCGCCTACAGGACAACATACAAGGCCAGCATTGGGTACTCACCATTTCAACTAGTTTACGGCTTGGAGGCGGTTATGCCCTATGAATTTCACATGAAGACTACTAGGGTCATGGCATAGATAAATGATAACTTGGAGGCATGCACACTTGAGCGATTATGGGATCTTGAAGCCTTGGATGACGAACAATGTTGTGAAGCGATCCTTGCACAGGAAGTATGGCATAAGAGGTAGAAAGCATGGCATGACAGGAACCTCGAAAAGAGGGAGTTCAAAGTTGGTGACTTGGTCTTGTTATATTCCAGTAAGCTCCTGAAGCATAAGCCTAAGTTCATTAGTGGGTGGACAGGTCCTTTCTACATCACCAAAGTTATTCCAAGTGGCGGTGTTTACTTGGCCACCTTGGAAGGCAAAAGTTATTTGCACCCGTAAATGGATCTAGGGTACGGAAGTATATGGTCATTTTCGTATATATTATAATAATTATTATTATCATTATCATTATTTTAAAGGTGTTATACTCTCTCTCACCTTGGTCATGTGAGTGACAACCTTCTCACCCCTTTTCACCATGTTCATGCTTGTCACCTTGATCACCTTGTCACTGTGATAACCAAGGTGAACAGAGTAAAGAGTGTGTGCATAGGGTGGAAGGGGATGAAGTGGGTGATAAGAGTGTTCATGGTGAAACGAGGTGAGAAGGTTGCACTGGAATGACCCAGTGACAAGGAGATGACTAAGTTGAACATTGTGAAAGGGGGTGACAAGGTTGTCACTGGAATGACCAAGTGACAAGAGTGAACATGGTGAAGCAGGGGGACAAGGTTGTCACTGTGATATCTGGGGTGACAAGATTGAAGAGTTTGTGAACAGGGTGAAAGGGAATGAAGAGTGTGTGAAAGGGAATGACAAGGTTGCCACCTGATTGTCACCCCGTTTCACCATGAACACTCTTGTCACCCACTCCATCCCCTTTCACCCTGTTCACACACTCTTTACTCTATTCACCTTGGTTATTCCAGTGACAACCTTGTCACCCCGTTTCACCATGAACACTCTTGTCACCCACTTCATCCCCTTTCACCCTGTTCACACACTCTTCACTCTGTTCACCCTTGTTATCACAGCTACAACCTTGTCACCCCGTTTCGCCATGGACACTCGTGTCACTTGGTCATTCCTATGACAGCCTTGTCACCCCTTTCACCATATTCAACTTAGTCATCTCATTGTCAATGGGTCATCTTGTGACAACCTCGTCACCTCGACATCCCAATGACAACCTCATCAATTGGTCATCCCAGTGAGACAACCTCGTCATCCCAGTGACAACCTTGTCACCTCGTCATCCGAGTGATGATAACCTCTTCACTTGGTCATCCCATTGACAACCGCATCACTTGGTCATCTATGTGACAACCTTGTCACTTAGTTATTCCAGTGACAACCTCGTCACTTGGTCATCCCAGTGACAACCTTGTCATCCCAATTACAACCTTGTCGCCTCGTCATCCCAGTGACAACCTCTTCACTTGGTCATCCCAGTGACAACCGCATCACTTGGTCATCCTTGTGACAACCTCGTCACTTGGTCATCCTAGTGACAACCTCGTCATCCCAGTGAAAACCTCTTTACTTGGTGATCCTAGTGACAACCTCCACCTCGTCATCCCAGTGACAACCTCGTCACCTCATCATCCCAGTGACAACCTTGTCACTTGGTTATCCTTGTGACAACCTCGTCACTTGGTCATCCAGTGACAACCTTGTCACCTCGTCATCCCAGTGACCACCCGTCAAGATTGCTATTTTCGGCGATACTTGCTAAAATTGGCAAGCTCTCACTATATTTAGCAATTAGAGCTGGCTATTTTTATCAAGCCTTGCTATTTTTAGCTCACCCCCCTCTATTTCAGCCACCACTCGCACTTTTTATGCTCTCTTGCAACATTTGGCAGCTCACGTGCCTCCCTATCATCATCTTCTTCCCCTCTTGCCACCCTCTCCCTTCCTACCCGACCCCTTTGCTCCACCCTCTTCCCTCCCCTTGCTCCACCCTCCCCCTGGCTTCACCGTCTTCCCTCCCCTTGTGCCACCCTTCCTTCCTACCCACCCCTTGCTCCACTCTCTTCCATCCCCTTGCGCCACCCTCCCTATCCTATACATCTCCCCCCTCTCTCCCTCTCAGCCTCCCCTCCCCTCTCTTGCCTCTCCTATGCGCACACACCCCCTACCTCTCTCAGCCTCCTCCTCCCCTCCCTATCCTACGCACACACCCCCCTCTCACCCTCTCAGCCACCTCCTCCCCTCCCTCGCCTCTCCATCTCGGCCTCCCCTCCCCTCCCTCCTATCCTACGCACACCCCCCTCTCTCCCTCTCGGCTTCCCCTCCCCTCTCTTACCTCTCCGACGTGCACCCCCCCCCTCACCCTCTTAGACTCCTCCTCCCCTCTCCATCTCAGCCTCTGCTCCCTTCCCTCCCTATTCTACGCACACCCCCCCTCTCTGCCTCTTGGCCTCCCCTCCCCTCTCTCGCCTCTCCTACGTGCACCCACCCCCCTCACCCTCTCAGCCTCCTCCTCCCCTCCCTCGCCTCTCCATCTCGGCCTCCCCTCCCCTCCCTCCCTATCCTACGCCCACCCCTCTCTCTCCCTCTTGGCCTCCCTCCCCTCTCTTGCCTCTCCTACGCACAAACCCCCCGCCCCCTTTGCCCTCTCAGCCTCCTCCTCCCTTCCCTCGCCTCTCCCTCTCGGCCTCGCCTATCTCACCTCCTATGCATACCCCCCCTTTTCACCTCTCGGGCTCCCCTCCCCTCTCCTACGCACCCCCATCTGGCCCTCTTGGCCTCCACTTCCCTTCCCTCCCCTCTCCTACACCCTCCCTCCCCTCCCCCCTCTTGTGCATCTCTCAGTCGTCCCTTCACACCTCCTCATAACCTAGTCTACCTCCTCCTCATCTTTCCTACACCACTCCCCCTCATCCGAAGTACAAGCCTCGTCTACCAAAGGATACCCTCTTCACTTTCTTCTATGCCATGAGTTCCAAGGCTCATCGTGATCCCACACCCGCGTCTTCTCCTCTTCCCACGTAGGTTTCCCAGGGCATGACTTCCATGAACTTCCCCGAAGACATTCCACGTCCAAAACGCCGTCGAGTAGATACTCGACCAGATATCACGGTGATTTCGAAAGAGGATCGTGTCCATCCGTCACAAGGAGCTTCACCCATCTCATCTCGCAGTGCTTCAACATCCAGTTAGGATCATGGTGGTTCGGACTACACTCCTCCAGCCGGATCTCATGCCCTCGGCGACACCTCTTCTTCTCGTCCCATGTCGAATCATTCCACGGTGAAGGTGGCCTTCAAACTCCTACTTGATCCCAATCTCTCACTCTCATCTGTTTTATCCTCGTTGGCAACATCGTCTAGCATGCACCATCGGTGACACCAGTGGCACTTTCCTAATTGCTCCTCGCACCAGTGGCCCTAGGCCTCCGGTAATACTTTCGGAAGTGGTAGGACCCCCCACCCCTTCGACATTGAGTGATGCAATCCATAGAAAGGCACCAACAAGAGAAAACAAACCATGTTGTGGCCAACAAGACCTTGTTATCCACCACCCTAGAATCAAGGTCAAGTTTGGCTCACCCTCCAAAAAAGAAGCTTCTTCATGATACTCTCCAACACAGGGGTGACTTGCTGCAGAGGAGAAATGCCCATACCGACCTAGCAGCCCAAGTACCTAACGGAAACACCCCTCTAGATCCAAGTAAAACCAAAATCAGCCTCAAGGCTGGAGTGTCCTCATTGCTATTGGTTTTGTCCCAATCGATATGTGCACTTCCTACAATACAAAACAAATCTAAGTGTGCTCTAAAAGATGTAAGGTTGTGCGTGATGGCATCCAAAAAGATAGCAGTATCATCAGCCAATTCACTATCCAAGAGCTCCTCACCCTATCTGATGGGAATTATCAACCCAATAATGTCTGCATGGGATCTCAAAGATCTTCTCATTGCTTCAGCCATAAGTAGATACAAGAAGGGGGCAAGAGGTCATCCCTGGCATACTGATATGCAATCTAAAATCTCTCTCCCCTTTCTCCTCTCTGATAAGCACTTGGCTGTGGGCTGACCTGTATAATGAGGAAACCTCTCTAATCCATGCATCTAAAAATCCAAAGCATGCAAGTGTATCCTCCAAGAACCTCCAATCTACTCTATCATATGTTTTTCCAAAATCCAAGGGTAGAATGGTGAGGCGCTGGCCACTCCATAGCCCAATATGAAGTTTTCCAAAAAGAAGAAATATTATAAGAAATGCTTCTACCATGCTTTAAACCCGTCTGCAAATGTAGACTGATAGATTTGGTTAAAATCTTGTAAAAGGATCCCAACAAACTGATGAATCTCCATTGGGAGATGAAATTTTTGCAACCTTCCTTTGGGATAAGATGGATGAGACCCACTGTAAGTGAATCAAGTATAGTACTAGAGTCACAAATTCCCTATACGGCTGAGGTAATATGGTCCCCAATCATGTCCCAAAAAGCAATAATATAGGAAGTGTCAGCCCATCTGTCAAGCCCGGGCATTTGCCCTTGTGCAGGCCAAGTAGTGTAGTCCTGAATTTTGAATTGGTGAAAGGGGCATCAAGTGAGTCTATCATATGTGGTTTCACCACAACATTGGAATACTCTACCATACCCTATGTCTGGTATCATCTCTAGAAGGTGAGTTAGGATCTACTAAGAGAAGGGAGCCATAAAAGTCTGTAGCAATCCGCATGATAGCATCATATTTGTCTACAAAGCCCCGTTAGAGTCAATAAGATAAGATACATCCTCACTAACATGTCTCTGGACGAGAGTAGAGAAAAAGAGTTTATTGACTCTTCCTCCCATCTAAGTCCGGAAGGATTTCCGTGTATGAAAGGCATACTTTGCTCTTGCTCTAACAAAATTCGCATATGAGCCCCAGTTGCAGCAAGGCACTTATGAATCTAAGCATATGTAGGCCTTTTCCTCTCTTCCCTCTATAGGGATGCTAACTATTGATGGAGGCCCCTCTCCTACTTGAGAATATCATGTCTCCTATGTTAGAAATGGCATAATTAAAATCACTAACACCAAACAAAGCTTATGCAACATGTGACACAGATGACACTCCACCCTGCAAATGAGAAAACCATATCTACAAAACATCCTTTGTGAGGCCCTCCTCTACATACAATGCATCTACAGCTTGATACTAGCAGAGCGGCACCTCTCGTAAGGCTCAGAGATCAAAAGAACCACCAAAAAGTGATCAAAGGTTGTAACCCCTGGTGCAATGCATACCGAACCTCCTCCGTCAAGTGTGCAGAATCATCAATATAGAGGCATGTGCATTATGGAACCTCCTATTCGACCAAGATAATAGGAGCGAATGCAACAAAGTATGAAAGGCATCATTTGTCCAAGCGTCGTTGCCACTGTAAAGAAAGAGAAGGGCATTCCAAGCTGCTCTCTCCAAAGAATGAATGCCACCTTCTCTCTTTCCCTTTTGTCTGGAGGCAGCTCCACCATGTTGAAACCACCTCTGACAACCCAAGACTTTGCAATGGGGTCCCAAGAGAGGAGTTCCTTCCAAACGAGGACACGGTCCCCTCTATTGGTTGTGAAGAGAGTGGGAGAGAAGGAAGGAGTCTCACTTGCAGCTTTCTCACATACACAATGGGGGAATATACACAAAGGTGGAGGCTGAAAATAGTTTTCCTCTTCTTAGTTGTGAAAGCCAAAAGAACTCTCTCTCAGTACAAAAGAATAGGTAAACCCTATATGTGGGTCTCAAACCAAACTCAGCTAACTAAGGTGGCATACTAACTGAGCCACTAACTAGAGTACATAAAGATAGCTGTCATCCAACTATTATTCATGGGCACTGTACCAACCGCATCTGCAGCTAACAAGTCGGTGCTATAAATGCACGTCTTTAGGCAAAGGCACCAATTCCCATGTAGCATTTGCTTCCAAGGCATCCATTTCTTCATCCATGGCTTTCTCCCATTTTTCTTTTCCCATGGCTTGCTCAAAAGAAGTGTGTTCTAGTTTATGTATCACTTTGACCATATAGGCATAGTGAATGGCTATAAATCCATCATATTTCAGCCTATCCACAGCATACCTAGCTCTGGTAGACCTGCGTAAAATAGGCTCACTACCAGGTGCTCTCAAAACATCCCTTGTCTTCCTTACTCCAGGTGTAACAACAGAAGGAATACCCAACTCATCATCAAGGTTTTGTTCTGCTGAGCCACTGGATTCACCATCCACATAAGAGTGACCTACATTCACATCAACCATGGCTGATCTACTTTCTCTTTTCCCTTTTGTGATACTTGCATACCACTATCTGCATTGCTTTGAGGAGATTCTCCTGATCTCAATCTGCCTGTCCATGGCAAAGTATGTGAACCACTACTAGAGGACACTACAGGTCCACTAATATTTTGTGATTGCTGCTGTGAATTCTGTGCAGCATTACCATTTTGTGCATCTACATCATCAATCACATTTATTGGTTTATACCAGCTGCTCATCTCATCAAAAACAACATCTCTGCTCACTGTAAACTTACGAGTAGAAGGGTTATATCATCTATACCCTTTCTGCTGCAGAGAATAACCAATAAAGATGCACTTCTCAGCTTTTGGATCCAACTTGGATCTCAACTCATCTGGAACATGAACATAGGCAATGCAACCATAAACTTTCAAATGAGAAATATTTGGTTTCCTACCAGTATACCTCTCCTTTGGCGTCATGCCATGTATTACTGCAGTGGGAGTCCTGTTCATTATGTAGACTGCTGTAGCAATTGCTTCAGCCCCCAATAATAATCTGGCAGGTCTTTTTCGTTGAGCATGGCACGAGATACCTCTCCAATATGCTTGTTTTTCCTTTCCGCAAGTCCATTTTGCTGTGGGGTATGCTGCATGAATGTTGCTGCTTTATGCCATGCTCTTGCAGGAAACTTGCAAACTCATTTGAGAGGTACTCTCCCCCTCCATCTGACCTTAGGCATTTTATTTGCAGGCCTGTTTCTTTTTCAACCATAACTTTAAAAGCTTTCATAAAATACACCCAAACTTTTTTGCTGTAGTCATTAATAAAAGTGATAAAATAATGACAGCCTCCAATAGATGCAGCTTCAGTAGTCCACACATCAGAGTGAATCAATTCCAATGGCCTCTTACTCTCTTGAACATGTCTAGGAAATGGTTTCGTTGCCTGTTTTTCAAATTGGCAGGCTTCACATACCTTATGCATTTCTGCAACCTTGAACTTAGGCAATCCTGCAACAATATTTTGGGCCTGCATTAATTTAAGTCGCTGTACATTAACATGACCAATGTGTTTCTGCTAGATATCAATATTTGCAACTACACCGGTCCCATGTGCAAACATTGCTGCACTCAATTCAAGCATGTCCGCATCCAACGTAAACATTCTGCCCTTCTTCTTCCCTTTTGCTATCAAGCGGCCTTTATTTTTCATATCCTCAACAAAGCATCCATGAGGATTAAATCTGACCTGCAAGCCCTCCTCAACCATTTGACCAACAGAAACCAGGTTCTTGGTGATATTCGGGACATGAAATACATCAGACATGTATTTCTTTTTTCCATCCTGCATAGACAAATGAATTTTACCAATTTGCACAGTAGGATGTACAATATCATCACCAGTCTCCACAAATCTTGGTCTTTCCATTTTCCTTGCATCTTGCATCCATTCTGCATGACCTGTCATATGGTTTGACGCACCTGAGTCAACATACCACACATCATTGCTTTCTTCTGCACTTGTCACAGAATTGGTCATGTGCTGCACCATAAACAGATGCTCATTTCTGTCATCACCCTGTCTACTAGAGGATGCATAATTGCCTTGCTGCAATTTTCCAGTCATGATGTCATTCTGCTTTTTATAGCAGTCTTTAACCATATGACCCATTTTACCACAGTAGTAGCATTCAACATTGTTGTTTGCATTTTGGCCTCTCTGCCATCCACCACGACCTCTTTGGCTCCCCCTGCCTCTAAAGTTACCACGTCCTCCTCCATAGGACTGGTTTTCTTGAATTTGCTGCATATTCTGATTTCTACCACGGCCTCCAAATCGGCCTGCTCTACCTCTGCCTCTACCTCTTTCAGCATTTGAGTAGCAGACAACTTCTTTTGAAGTGTCTCCTGAAGAAGCTGCACTGCCATTTCTCTGCTCTTCAGAAATTAGAAGAGCAATCAACTCCTCAAAATCAAAAAAATTCTCACGGACGGTAATGGATGTCTAGAATTGTGCATAATCCTTTCCTAGACCATTCAAGGTCACAGAAACTAAATCATCATCTTCCACTGGCGACCCAATAGAAGCAAGTGCATCTACAATCTTCTTCACCTTCATGTGGTAGTCATTGATGCTCATATTTTCTCTCTGCACATTATGCAAGTCCTGCTTGAGCTGCATTTTTCTAGCTTGCGTATTTGTGCTATACATTTTCGTCAAAGTATCCCATGCCTCCTTCGGCGTGCTTGCATCCTGAATATGCACAATCATAGAATCTGAAATACTGATAGACAGCCAATACATAATTTTTCTGGCTCTCTCATGCCAGCCTTTAAATGCCTACAACTCCTGTTGATTGGGAACATTTGGAATAATTGGTTCTTGTTTAGCTCCAGTAATGAACTCCCAATAGCCTTTTCCCTTAAGGAAATTCGTCATTTTAAACTTCCATGCTTGGAAGTTGTTCTTGTCAAGCTTTTCAATGACAATCTGTCAAAGAGCATCAGACGCCATTACAAAACACTGCAAAATATTCTGTCACTGCAAAAAAACACAACTTCTGCCTCACAAGGGCAAATTTGCAAAACTGATGAGAGTGGTATTTGACCACACAGTCACTTCCTAGTGACGATTATGCATCAACAGGCAATAAGAATGATTCTGTCACTCCCAATATCTTTGCGCATAGGCATACGATGTAATTTTTGCGATAACTTTTCACCGACCTGCAGAACAGTGGTCGCACAGCAAAAACAGGGCACTTTCTTGAGTGCCTGCGGAAAACTTCCGCCACCAAAATGGGCCCCGAAATGGCCTCGAATCAAAAAAATAATGTCACCAAGGACTTCGCCTGGTGCCGTAGCATATACTATCCTCTCGCCACACCGCGAAGGGCGTCCCAATCTGAGACAGTGTACTCTTGCACTTTCCGACTATGCTACCTGCAGAGATTTGCTCCCAAACTCAAAAAAAAAAGGAAAGCAACACTGATCCTCTTACTAGGACACCGCAAACTTGGTTTGCTTTCTTGAGCTCCTTACCACGAACGAAGCTCTGATACCATGTGAAGAGAGTGGAAGAGAAGGAAGGAGTCTCACTTGCAGGTTTCTCACATACACAATGGAGGAATATACACAAAGGTGGAGGCTGAAAACAGTTTTCCTCTTCTTAGTTGTGAAAGCCAAAAGAACTCTCTCTCAATACAAAAGAATAGGTGAACCCTATATGTGGGTCTCAAACCAAACTCAGCTAACTAAGGTGGCATACTAACTGAGCCACTAATTAGAGTACATAAAGATAGTTGTCATCCAGCTATTATTCATGGGCGGTGTACCAACCGCATCTACAGCTAACAAGTCGGTGACATAAATGCACAACGGTCACCCTGGCATATCACGAGTGGAGCTCGATATCTCAACAGTGTATTGTCTCCAAAGCAGAAAGGCAATGAGGGCAAGTAGGGTCAGCCCCAAACCTAGATCTCCAATGATTCACTGCTATCCCACCATGAATAGAAAGTCAAAAGAAGAGAGTGATTTTTCTATTCCGATGGGATTTCCAGAGCCTCTGCCAAAAAATTATTTGCAAGTCTGCAGAAATCTGATAATTCTCCCAATGAGGAGCTCTGGTGGGCCTCCAACTCCTACAGCTGAGCTGGAATTTCCTGGCATTACTGACCGTGTAACGAAAGAAGGGGATGCCCTTCATGAAAAGCAATCACCTGTAAAGGAACTCCCAATCTGGAGAATGCCCCCATCCAGGTGGAGCAAGTAATAGGCATGTCATCTGTGTCTACCCAATCCAAGGGCAGACTGATGGCTTTCGCCAGAATCTTGTAAAAAGTGCCCAATAGAGTGATGGGTCTCCATTGAGACACAAGATTCCTATTACCCCCCTTTGGGATGAGATGAATGAGACCATCTATAAGTGAGTCCGGCATCTCACCAAAGTCCCACATGCCTTGCAGGGCTGATGTAATGTGATCACCAATCTGCTCCCAAAAAGTAATAAAGAAGGAAGGGGTAAGTCCATCCGAACTTGGGCACTTGCCCTTGTGAAGGGCAAGTAATGTAGTCTTGAATTCTGCATTGGTGAAGGGTGCATCCAGAGAAACATACATCTCATCCTTCACCAATACAGGGATACACTGCCAAATAACCTCTCTGGCATCATCTATGGTCTGTGTGCCCGGATCTGCAGTAAGAAGGGATGCAAAAAAGTATGAAGCTACACGCATGACAGCATCAGGATCTGACTGTAACACTCCGTCTGAGTCAACAAGCTGCGAGACACTATCTCTACTATGTCTGGGCCCATGAGTAGAGAAAAAGTGTTTGTTGACCCTGCCACCCATCTGAATCCAAAAGGATTCCCGTGCATGAAAGGCATATTCTGCTCTCTGATCCAACAATGTCTGCATATGAGCCCTTGCTGCAGCAAGGCGCTCGTGAATCCAAGCATATGTGGGCCTCTTCTGCTCTTTCCTCTGAAGGGATGCTAACTAATGGCGTATACCAATCTCACGTCTCCTGGAATCTGGAACACGGGTGCAGGAAGAAGGAGAAAGAGAGGGTAGGAGAGGGGAAGGTAAGGAGAGGAGAGACTGAGGGGGGAGGCGTAGGGGAGTTGAGATAGAAAGGAAGGGGGCGGGGAGGGAGAGGGTGGTCGGGGGAGAGGAAAAAGGGGGGGGGGGGGGTTAGGAGGGAGGGAGGGGGTGGGTTAGGAGGGAGGGAGGGGGCTGGCAGGGAGGGAAAGGGAGGGCGGGGGAGAGGAAGGAGGGGGGGGGGGGGGGGGGGAAGGGGGGGAGAGGAAAGGAGGGCGGGTTAGGAGGGAGGGAAAGGGAGGGCGGGGGAGAGGAAAGGAGGGTAGGGGGGCGGGGAGAGCAACGGGGGGGGGGAGAGGGAGGGCGGGGGAGGAGAAGGGGGCGGGGGGGCTGGCGGGAGGGGGAGAGGGAGGCCGGGGAGGGAGAGGTAGGGGGCAGTGGGGAGGGAGAGGTAAGGGGCAACGGGGGGGATGGATGGCGGGGGAGGGGGCGGGGGTAGGGGGGCTGGCTGGTGGGGGAGAGGGAGGGCGGGGAGGGGGAGGGCGGGGAGGGGGAGGGAGGGGGCGGAGGGAGAGCGGGGAGGGAGAGGTAGGGGGTAGCGGGGAGGGAGAGGTAGGGGGCAGCGGGGGGGGAGAGAGGGAGGGCGGGGAGGAGGAAGGGGAGAGGGAGGGTGAGGGAGGAGGGAGAGGGGGCTGGCGAGAGGGGAGGGAGAGGAGGAGCAGTGATGGGGGGGAGAGGGGGGGCAGCGACGGTGAGGGAGAGGGAGAGGGGGCTGGCTGAGAGAGGGAGAGGGGGGGGCAGTAGCTCACGGGGAGAGGAGCAGCTCAGACTCTTGATTGTGTCACCTAGAGTAGCATTTGAAGTGGCATTTGAGGGTCCTAGAGGGGAGAGTTCTTATGCCGAGTTGTTCTGATACCCTTGAAGGAGCTAGTGAGAGAACTAGGAGGTACTTGAAAGGAGAGTGGAGAGAAGACTTTTTGTCGACCAGACTCGATACAAAAAGCATTATGTGAGACGGAAGTTGGCGAAGTCCTCAGGGCGAGCACAAAGTGAACCCATTGGAGCAGTGGCCAAAGCAAGTAACTTCATCGAAACTCTCATCGATCTAGAACAACAAGATCCCTAGTGGTCAGATCGGGACTCTGGAGAAGAGGAAGTACAAAGCAGAGAGCAGGTGAAGGAGGAAAGTACGAAGGAAGAGGGCTCCTCATGAGCTCTTCAAGGTCAACACAACACCTCTTCTCCTCTTGCAACGATGTCTTCATCAACAGCCACTTCAACATGAGTAGTGCCTACTTCAGCACCGACCAGTGCTTGTCAAGCTACTATTTCGTCTATTATGCATAACTTTGCTCTATCGAGTCTAGTTTCTACATCCATGACGCCTATGGGCTCTCATTTTGCTCCGGTCATGTCCCTACCCTCTATGTTGCCATTACCATTATCTATGTCCTTTCCTACCATTTATCCATCATACATGGCTTTGACCCCATCCTTCTCTTTCCCAACTGCCCTTGCATCCTCTTTGACCCCCATGTTTCCTATGTCCTCACGATCTACTTTTGCAACGATAGCACCTACGACACATGCAGTACCATCTATTTCCTCTATGGCTACATCTCATCCGGTTCTATGCCGACATAGCAGTAGCACTGACAAAACGCCTCTGCCAGGAAGAGTCCTTCCTATGGTCCACACCTCAGCAATTGGCATTCAAAAATCTCAAGGACCATTTAGTGAAGGCGCCCATCCTACGGCAACCCCAATGGGATCTCATTTTTCATGTCCATGTCGATGCAAGTGGGGTGGCCATTGGCGCAATATTAGCTCAACCGGATGCAGAGCACAAACTGGACCTGCCTGTCTACTTTGCCAGTAGACAACTCAACTGTGCAGAACGCAACTATAGTACCATGGAGTGCAAGGGCCTAGGCATGGTTTATGCCATGACAAAGTACCGGCACTATCTCAGTTTATTATCATCACTGATCATCAAGCTCTTAAGTATTTGCTGAACAACAAACCCACACTTGGGGGTAGATTAAGCAGGTGGATATTTCTTTTTCAAGAATTCGACTTTGACATTGTAGTGAGGGCAAGCCATTTGCACCAACCTGCACATCGTTTGTCATGGATCTCTTCAGGTGAAGCACCAACAGGGGTGGAGGATGAATTGCCGGACACGGGCCTCTTCGGAGTGACAGTGAACAAAGGATGATTGCTTGTTTGCAGTGGACTCCATTCCACTGTGGTATGCAAACATTGTGCACTTGTTGTCCATAGGTGAGTTTCCTAAAAGGCTAACCCCAACCCAAAAGAGAAAACATATCATTTAGGACATCCAAACCTTGAGATGATTTGATCACAAAGAAAAGTAGCTACCACTTGAGCAACGCATGCCTTTGCAGCCTTGGCCTCAACCCATTTGGTGCCATAGTCTGTGGCAACCAAGGCATACTTGTTCCCTCTTTGAGTGGCAGGAGAGATGGGTCCAAGCCCCATCTATAGAAGGGGGGCACAGGGATGAATGGCTTCAGGGGAAGGTACTCACGTCGGGTAGGCTTGGGACCAGCTGATTGACATGAGTCACAACGGCACACACGAGAATAGCAGTCTTCGAACAACATCGGCCACCACAATCCTTCATGCATTATCTTCCAAGCAGTGGCCTCCAGGGCCCTCCCATGCCTGAGTGAGCCTCATCAAGAATGGCCTGTGTTTCATGAGGGAGCACCGCCGAATGATATGGTCTTTACCTAGCTTGTACAACCGTCCAGCAATCAATTTGAAGGGGGCATCTTAGCAATCGAGGTGCCCACTTCCTAAATGATGTCATTTGGTGACCTCACCACCCAAATGCAAATAATTCACAAGAAATCTAGTTCATATTACCCTCACACCAATGGCTTGGCTGAGAGCTCCAATAAGGAAGTTTGGCAGAATAGACAACGGGCGTGGCATGACAGGAACCTCCGTCGTCTTGCGAGTTTAAAGTGGGTGATTTGGTTCTCTTGTATTCCAGCAAGTTTTTGAAGCATAAACCTAAATTTGTTAGCGGGTGGACTGGACCTTACTTCATCTCCAACTTTTACACAATGGTGGCAGTGTATATTTGGCCACTTTGAACGGTATGGTGCTCCTAGCCCCAGTGAATGGTTCCAGAGTGAAGAAATATCAGCCTGCGTAAACCCTTCTGGAGGAGTTTGTATATACCCTTTTCAGCAAAAAAAAAAGTTTCGCTGTTCAATTTGGCTTTCTTTAGGTTTCACTCTGTCCTGCTTTTTTGCTACATTTTTCAGGCATTTCTTCCCTTCATGGTATTTCATGGAGTGTCAGCGGGTTCCCTTTAAGCTTCACAATAGGTCTGTTGTAGCAGGTGAAGGCATGTTCTACTTGCTTCATGCTTACAAGACTTGGGTCATAGGCAGTATCATGACTCAATCACTTGGAACAAGGATACATGCCTTGGGACATATATTATATTATGACTCAATCACTTGGGACAAGGTTACAAGACTTGGAACATGCATCACTTGGACAAGGATACAACATGACGCAAGTCACCCACGAACTTGTGCAATGTCTCATATCTACACTCAGTCCATGGTGCATTGGTTTTCTTTCCATAGACAGAGAGAGGCGGGGCGTGGTGGTATCAACACTTCCTCACTTTTCTCACTTTCTCTCTCTAGGTGCGTTCTCTCTCTAGAGAAATTTTATCTCTCTCTCTCTAGATACTCTCTCTCTAGAGATATTTTCTCACTTTCTCTCTCTAGATGCACTTCTCTATTTATACACACTCTCTCTAGATGCAATTCTCTCTAGAGAAATTTACACACTTTCTCTCTCTAAACACACACTCTCTTTAGAGACCTTTTTCTCACTTTCTCTCTAGACGCACTCTCTCTGAAGAACTTTTCTCACTTTCTCTCTCTCTAGACTGTTTCTCAAATTCTCTTTCTAAATGCACTCTCTCTAGAGAACTTTTCTCAATTTATCTCTCTAGATGCACTCTCTCTCTAGAGACTTTTTCTCACTTTCTCTCTCTAAACGCACTCTCTAGAGAAAATTTCTTACTTTCTCTCTCTAGACTCACACTCTCTCTTCAAGCCAACCTAGTGCACAGGACCCTTCTCTCTCCTATTGCACAACCACCTTCTCTCTCCTGTGCACAACTACCTTCTCTCTCCTGCTACATAGGTGCACAACCACCTTCTCTCTCCTAGTGCACAACTACCTTCTCTCTCCTGTGCACAACCACCTTCTCTCTCCTGGTGCACAACCACCTTCTCTCTTCTGGTGCACAACCACCTTCTCTCTACTAGTGCACAACCACCTTCTATCATGTGCACAACCACCTTCTCTCTCCTGGTGCACAACCACCTTCTCTCTCATGTGCACAACCACCTACTTTCTCCTGGTGCACAACCACCTTCTTTCTCCTGGTGCACAATTACACAACCACCTTCTCTCTCCTGGTGCACAACCACCTTCTCTCTCCTAGTGCACAACCACCTTCTCTTTCCTATGCACAACCTTTTTTTTTTTTGTGAGAAGAAATCTTTTATTGCTGTAAAATAATTACATTCATAGTTACTTTGAAAATGGAGTAACTATAACTCAACTAAAGATCTCAGTATAAGCTGTATACACATCCTAATCAATCAAACGAGTTTGAACACAATCATAGAATGATTGCTGCAGAGATCGTTTGAAAAAAATAAAGGATGAAAAAAGTGGATCACCAAAGACTCTATGATTTTTGTCCATCCATAAAGTCCATAGTGCCCAGTAGCGTACCCATACAAAAAATAAGTCAAAACCCTGTCTCGCTAGATGAAAACCAAACATCCAGAAAAGCCTGCCAAATGTAACAATAGGAAATCTCGCTCGAAGCCTCTGTCGGATGAGAGCGATGAAGTCACAAGTATATAGACATAACCAAAAGATGTGCAGCACAGATTCAGTAGGGTGTAAGCATCTGTGACAAACAGCCAGAGCAATATCTTTGTGTGCAAGTAGCTGACCAGATGGAAAAATGCCAAGCAGGACTCGCCAAAGGAAAAGCTGTTGTCGAAGAGGGACTTTGTAATGCCAAAGGAGATGCAGCCTTTTTCTCCACCACTTTAGTGGGCGATCCATATGCCAAACAGTAGAAATCCAAGGCAGAAATAATAGCACTTTATACAGTGATGGCACTGTGATATGTGAGAGCTTCAAGGGACGGGCTGAAGAGGAGGAAGAGCGTAAAATCCAATCCTCAAGCCTATTCTGAAGTTCCAAGCGAGGTATCGGCAAAAACGGTTGAAGCATTGCTGAAATCCTATGCCATAAAGGACGATAATGAGCTCCCAAACCGTATTTGCTGGCAGCCATAGAAAAAGATAAAAGTGTGCCATCATCCTGAAGTACATCCGCCATAGATGTAATGCCTTTAAAGGAGAGAAAATAAGACCGTCTTGGTTCTTGAATGGCCAAAGAAGGGTGGATTACTTTAGACCAATAAAGATTCTCAGCCCTCAAAGAGTTTCCCGACAAAGAATCTTGACCATGCCATTCCAAGTGGGATAAGATATGTTTCCAATCGAGAAGCAGGCGAGAAACAAAAGGGCAGCCTCTGATCTTGCCTTGGATAGAGCCAAATATGAAATCCCACTGAGTAGGCTGCCGATGCCCAAAGGCAGAAGTATGAATATGTAATAAGAGAGAGCAGATCATGAAAGCCCAAGGCTGATCTCCTTGCATAAACTGCAACATCATTTTTCCTCTGCGAGCAAGTAAATGCATTTGAATATTGAGAATGTTCAGACCCCCGTGCATCTTTGGAGAACAGAGACGATGCATAGAGAGTAATCTGAGACTTTTCTTGCCATTTTTTGTACACCAGAAAATTTCCATGATAGCTGACATAAATGAATTCAGCTCTGCCTTAGTGAACATAATGAGAGGTAGATAAAATTGTATGTATGCTATCAAATGGATTGTGCGATTCGCAAACGAACATGCAGTGGCCAAGTTGCAAGCTTCCAATATTCAAGTTTTGCACTAACTTTGTCAACACCTAATCAGTTTGTTGGGAACGGGTGAGTTTCCAACCTAGAGGATAGCCAAGATGTCGAATAAATTGAGAAGCGGGGACAATTTTCCTAGGCCACAGAAGACTGTGCCATTCCTGTTCATGCAACAGCAACAATTTTGATTCCTGAAAATTTACCCAAAGACCAGCAACCAATCCATATGTAGAAAGAGCCTGCATAATCATGGACAGATCACTCAGAGTATTTTTTGGAGTAAAGAATGAATCATCAGCATATGCTTGAGCGATCATTCTGTGACTGCCAGCAATCTCCAAACCATGCAACTAGTCAATGTCCAAAAGGTGGTCCAGATATTGAAGCATTGGATGAGTGGCTATGGCAAAAAGTAAAGCACTCAGGGGACATCCTTGCCTAGCAGAACAACCAAGAGTCCAGGATGTAGAAATATCCCTTGAAAGTATGCAGGCAGCTTTACTATCTTGATATAACCAAGTGATGACTTGCTGCATTTTTGTGCCAAATCCCAATGCCTGCATAGTCGATGAAATAAAATCCCACTTAACAATATCAAAGGCTTTGGCAATATCAACTTGCAATAATAAAACATCCTGCTGCGTGTATTTGGCATATTCAATTCCAACATAGGCATTAGCAATGTTATCTGTGATATGCTCCTATGCACAACCACCTTCACTCTCCTAGTGTACAACCACCTTCTCTCTCTTGTGCACAACTACCTTCTCTCTCCTAGTGCACAACCACCTTCTCTCTCCTGGTGCACAGCCACCTTCTCTCTCCTATGCACAAGGCCCTTCTCTCTCCTGGTGCAGAAGGACCTTCTCTCTCCTGGTGGTGCTGCAAAAGAAAAAAGAGGGGCGCTTCTCTCTCCTGGTGCATGGAAACCAACATTTTCTCTCAGGGTGAAAGGGACACGCCATGTCCTTTCGCTTCAGTGGTGGAGGGAACAAGGAGGCTCGGTGTTCTCTAGCTTTGGTGGTGGAGGGAACAAAAAGGAGGCTCGGTGTCCTCTAGCTTCGGTGGTGGAGGGAACAAGGAGGCTCGGTGTCCTCTAGCTTCGGTGGAGGAGTGAACAAGGAGGCTCGATGTCCTCTAGCTTCGGCAAAGGATGGACAAGGAGGTTCGGTATACTCTAGGCTTGGTGGTGGATGCAAAAGGTACACTCATGTCCTCTAGCTTCGGTAGTGACAAGGCTTTGAACCCTTCTCTCTCTAACAAGCACACTCTCTCTCCACCCCACCACTACTCTCTTACAAAGCCTTTCTCTTTCCACCCATCACCTCTCTCTAACTTCATCCTCTCTCTCCCCTCTTTTCCACCTCTCTCTAGATCCCTCACCTCCCCTCGTGAACGCTTCTCCTCGGCTATTTTTACCAAGCTCCGCTAAAATTTAGCAAAGTTGCTTTTTGCAACTTTGGCTACTCAGAACCTCTCCTCTACCTCGGCTCCCCCTTACTCCTTCCATCACATTCCTTGCATGCAAAGCCTTCATCTTGCGCCTTCAATCATCCCCTACCTGCCTCCTCTCTTGAAATCTCAACGCCTCCATCCATCCATAGCCCCTTGTTCCTCAACCTCCTTGGGCGCTGCCCCTCCTCCTCCTCACTGCTGCCTCCCCCTCTTCTTCCTCCTCCTCCTTGGGCGCCCCTCCTCCTCCTCACTGCTTCCCCCTCTTCTTCCTCCTCCTTGAGCGCCCCCTCCTCCTCGCTGCTCCCTCCTCCTACCCCCTCCTCCTCGCTGCTTCCCCCTCTTCTTCCTCCTCCTTGGCCACCCCCTCCTCCTCGTTGCCCACTCCTCCTCGTTGCTCCCGTCTCACTACCCCCACCTGCTGTGCAATCACTGCCCCCCACTCTTGCACAATCACTGCCCCCCCTTCTGTGTCATCACTGCCCCCCCTCCTCACAATCACTCCCTACAGCAATCATTCTCTGCAGCCCCCCCCCCCTCGCAATCACTCCCTACAGCCCCTCCCTCCGCAATCATTCTCTGCAGCCCCCTCCTCCTGCGCAATCACTGGCCCCCCCCCCTCTTGCGCAATCACTCCCTACAGCCCCTCCCTCCGCAATCACTCCAGATAGCTTCCCCCCTCTGCGCCGTCACTCCTCTCCCCTCTGCTCCTAACGCCTCCACCTCCTACGCCATCTCCGCCTACGCCATCACTGCTCCCTTTCCTTCTCTTGGGTACCTCGTCTGGTGATAATCGCCCTAACATCTCCATCATTCGCTTTCCCCAACCTCTTCTTGGTTCTCTCCTGCCTTCACGCTCGTGCTGACTTCACTCCTCCCTGACATCTCCTTTATCCTCTCCTCCTCTATGCCAAAGAGGCACACCAAGTACAAACCTCGATTGCCAAAAGACAAACTCCTCACTCCCTTTTATGCAAAGATGACTCCTCAGGGGTCCCCGTCACATCCCTCTCTAGTGCCACAGAGTACTCAGGCAAGCAGCTCCATGAGCCCCCCTACATCTCGACCGCTCCCCAAGAAGACCACGACTTCTCCTCCCATAGCACCAGGTGCATCTGTTGCCCCAGATTCTCCTATAGGTCCAACAGCACCAGGTGCAACTGCTGCCCCGAATTCTCGTAGAGGTACTTCTACTTTAGTATCTGCTCCATTGGGTACTTGTGCTGTACATGCTCCATCTGCTCCATCAGCGGGCCCTAGCATCACAATGAGCTCTGATGAGGACCGGGATCATCTTGCAGCTCATTCTCCCACTTCCTCGAGCGACTCCAATTCGGACCATGAGGGCTCAGATTATTCACCCTCACTTGCCCCACAACGAGTGGCACCTCGGGATGCACCCACCAATGATGAGCATCCCTCCAGACTCCAGGTGGTATTCAAGACCATTCTTGATCCATCTCTCCATATTTCATCGGTCCTATCTATACAGGGGAGATTGAGGCACTCGCCCTCACGGAGTTTGATGGTATTAATTTTCCGCCGGTGGACATTTCCTTGTGCACAGCTTTCATTCGGAGTTATGACATGTCCTCTGACACCTACGAGTTTATGGGTTCCCGCCACATTCTCACCTGAACTCTGGTGTCTACTTATTTGTGTCTTCCCACACTTGCTATTCAGCAATCTCCAATCCTGACATCCTTTCTCGTGGGCTGTAAGTGGCACAAATGGGGAGAAGATTGCCAACAAGCAGTGGAAGGACAAAGAAGAGAGGAGGGATTGGCCAGGTATTTCTTTGCACGTTTAAATTCAGCGCTTGGCCATTTCTTTATCTTAAGGAGTATTCGCCCTGCATTGAACACCCTCTTCACCGCGACTCCTTTTGACTTCGCCTCTGTGTTTCATTCCACCTTCCGTGCCACTGTGCAAAAACATCGCGGAAAGACACATACATGCACATGTGGACCACATCTTACCCGCCTTCTCCAGCAGTGGCAGGCTACCCCTCCTCCTATTGTAGCTGCATGGCTTCCATCTGCCCACCCGACCCCTTCTGTTTCGCGGGTGACATCTTCTTCCTCACCCTTTACCGCCTCCCCTACCCAGTGCCATAATCTCCCCTCCAACGTCTTAGTCTCTCTCTCTCAATGCTACATCCGCCACTCCACTACCTCTCCAGCATGTCTCATCTCAAGAGGATCCACTACTTCATGTACTTTAGGAGCCCAATTGGCGGTCAGTTTTGCACAAGTCCCAGATGCTTCCTCCACCGATGCTTTGGCATCTTCTTTCGGTGTACCATCTCTTCATCTCAGAGGGGTATCCTCATTGGTCAGCACTGTCACAGATTCCATTATTGCCACTTGATCTGCCACTCCATGACCACCCAGATGGTACAACAGCTTCACTCTGTGTTTCCCAAGTCCTTACATCAGGCACACCGCAGGTTTGTGCTACATCTCAGGAGCCATTCGATCTCAATCTTACATTGGGCATGAGCGGTGACAGGACTATACATGGACTGTAGGCACTCTTAGTTTACTCCTCCTCACAGCTACAGGCCCCCCACTTATCCCTCTGACCACCCTCCATTCTCGCGCCTCCTCGTCGACCACGTACTAGCTACGCCGCACCCAGCACTACCGACGTCACATGTACTAGTGCTGCTACTCAGGTCATCATATGTACCAGTGCTGCTACGCAGGTCGACTCGATTCTAGGGTATCTCTTTGAGGGTGGTGTCTTGCCGGAGTCTATGGAGTGTCCTTATGTGCATGAGAATGATATGATGTCCATTTATCTTGCTTCATCATCTATACAATCATTCTCCACTGTGGCACAAACACGTAGACATGAGAAAGATTATAGGCGTTTGCTCACTAGAATGAAAAGGAAAAGGTCTCCTGTCAACCTGGAAGAAGAGGACGTCCATAAGATATTCACTATTCCTCTGCATGAAACCTTGGCACGAAACAACCGCGCTACGAGAGCACTTGCTGACTACATCGGGCTCGATCATCTATCGCGTGTTGCAGCCTTTGAGCCAGTGGAGCAGAAAGGTATGCAGGCCAGCTTTGAAGAGCTAGGCAATATTATCAATATGGCTGATCGCATGTTCTTCAATGACAGGTATGCTTGGACTCAAAGGTCGTTGCATTTACATCAGCGAATCGTAAATGACACCTTTGCCCAGTTAGGGGCTGCTGTTTTTAATGCAACAGGCCATACACAAATGCTCCTGTGCTAGAAGCAACATCTGAAACTCGAAATGGAAAAAGAAGCACATGTTAAACAATACAACGAACAGCTCCAGGGCAAGGAGAGAGCCTCTAACACAAAGATGGACAGGCTGAACGCACAACATGAACTGGAACTGCATCAGAGGGACTCTCAACTTCAGAAGGTTTTATGCACACATACCACAGAAAGAGATAGGCTGGCACAAGACCTAAGTGTAGTTCAAGCCAACCATGACTGCCTAGCCACTTCACATTCTGCAGCAGAGCGGAGGATAGCTGAGTTGGAGTCTCAGCTTGAGACTCAAGAGCAGGACCTCGAGGAGATCCAGGAGCAATACTCTGCATTACAAGATACACATGCCAAAGTCAATGCAAAGACATATCACCCAAGTACATGGTCATGCGTCAAGGGTGTTCATGTCGCGTACTCACGCTTTGCCAACCTCTAAGAACCCGACTCATTGGTGGCATAGATGTTTTATCTGGCGGTGCCTTGTCAAATATAGGATGGCTACAGGTGGTGCACATGGAGTAGTTACAATGCAACGACTCGGCGCAAGCTGGCCGTTGCAGGAGACATGAAGAGACTCAGCGGCGGGATGGCTAAGGATGAGGGGACAGCCAATAGGAGAGAGGGAGGGGATTTCCCATCCTAAAGGCGAGGGTGAAGAGGGAAGATGAGGAGGATGGGGATTCATTCAACATTGTACGGGGATTGAGAGTGAGAAGGAGAGAGGCTAGAGCTACGAGCTCGCCTGTTGCATTGTTATGGTGTATTGCTATTGTGGATAAGTGATCTCTGATCTGTGGTTCGGAGAGACTAGTGTATGAGGATCCCTTCATTCTATGATACACACTTGCTCACATTATGCTCTTGTCTACCGGTTTCTCCATTATCTATTATTAGCATTGTTCCTTCTTATCTCCTTTCGGGGTTTGTTCTTCCTATTCTAGCACACAACACTCCGTAGCACCTTCGACTAGTGTTGTGTCATAGGTTCATGCATCACGTAGTGTAGCGCAACTGAGGTAGAGTTGTGTCATAGGTCTACACATCACCCACTTCACGCTCTTCACATCAGTGGCCTTAGGCCTTCGGTAACACCTCCGGAAGTGAGCGGACCTTCCCCATAGACAGAGGGGGAAATAGCAGGCTGGAGTTGTGGGATGGAAAGAGCAGCAATAGGTGGTAGCATTAGCAGCTGGAGTTGGAGCGGAAAGAGTAGCAGTAGGTGGCGGCATTTATGAGGCTAATGGTGCAGCAAATCCATAGCAAACCAGAGGCTAATGGTGCAGCAAGTCCGCAGCAAACTTGAGGCTGATGGTCACAGCAGAAATCCCCAGCTAGACACACAGGAGCTCCGTGAATCACCTCCAATGTCAATGTAGATCAGCAGCTCATGGAGAGGCTAAGGGTGGAAGGAAAAAGGGGATGCCTTCCAAGAGGAAAAGAGGGAGAGTAGCTCCTCTTTCTTGGCCTCCCTCACGTCAATCCCTTGGAAGAGCAAGGAGTAAAAGGGAAATGACTAGGAGAAGAAAGAATGGTGGAAGAAAGTAAAGGAGGAGGAAGGATAGCTCTGATACCACATGAAGGAACATGGTGGAGAGGGAGAGGGAGACGGAGAGAGAAAGGGTAGGCTAGGGAGAGAGAAGATAATATTCAAATGGAAACATAATGAAAGTCACATTGATAAGCTTGATGTAGACTCCTTGATGTGTGTTGATGTGACACACAAGTACTATAATACCAAAGAGTATATGGGATATTTCCCAATATGACATGTGACACTCGCATATAAGACTCTACACTCCTAGTAGAACACACTCAACTTGACTTCATGTTCTAACAAGCTGCCAAAGTGAATAGACTGGTCAGTCGAATCGGTTCTATCTCAAAGCGAACAAGATGGCAGGTGGGATTTTACGGAATGTACAGTCCACTGTACAGCCAATGTATGGGCAAAATGGTGCGACTTTCTGCCTTGGAAGACAGTAGCAAAAGGTGTGAATTCTGGCCCGACAAATCAGCAGAGCAAATGATGATTTAAGATGAAAATTTTCAGCTTGATAGCTCGAAGGTGGTTTGACCAATTTTGTTTGGTCATTTTAGAGATTGGTAGTACATGTCTGATGCATTCCTCATAAGGTTTAGAAAGGAGATCAATGAGGGAGATGTTTGCACCAAGCTAGCGGACTTGAAGTAGATGAAGAATGTGTCCGTCCAGGACTCCTTACGGATGTGATCTCTCATCAACCAGATCATCTCATGATAAATCCATGTGTGCTTGGTTGATTACATGTTGCATGCAGATGGATTACACCCCCCGAGAATTGTCAATCTAATCAAGACATATGAAGAGCTACTGAACCAAGCTATTGTTTTGGAGAAAAGTGGTGCAACCAAACCCAAGCAAAAGAAAAATGATGAGGAAAGTGAGAAAATATAAACTTAAGTCCAAGCTTTAAAAAGCTTTTCAGGAATTGGGCATCCGAGAGGAAAGCACTATCCCAATGAGAAGTAGCGCAATAAGTGTTCCTGAGATGGATGACTGCAGAACCAAATATTGTGATACATGTTCGAAGTTTGGACACAAATAATCCAAGTGCAAGTATGCTAAGAAATGAAGGAACAAGTAGAGAAAGGTTGTGAACACAAGTGAACAAAAAGTGGTCACACCGAAACTCCAATAGAATGCTCAATCCAAATGAAATGCAAGTACTTAGTATACATAGTACCCAAGTACTTCACACCAAATAGACTAAGTCCTAGTCTATCCTACACCACCATATTATTGTATGTTTCTACAGATCCCCCCTCAATGATATGGCTGAAGTACTATAGAATGATCTCTGAAGTACCTGCTGTACCTAAAGTACCATGGTTGCACAATCCATGTGTGGATATAGCAACCTATGGGAGTAAAAAGAAACAATGTCATTTTCCCCCCTTGACATTGTTTTAATGTCTCTAGTCCCCAAGCCATGTCGACGATGTGTGAAAAGAAGTGCTAACAGTCTTTTGGTGAAGATATCTGCCACATTGTCCTCGATGGAATAATAAACAAGGTCGATGAAGCCATTTGAAATACAATCCCATATGTAGTGATGAATGTTTCATGCAAGCATGAAAGATAGGATTGTTGCCAATGGCAATGCAATTCTGGCTGTCACAAAGGATATAGGTTGCTTCACCACCCTATGCATGATTTAAGTCATGAAAAAGCATCCCAACCACATACATTCCATAGTGGTTGCATTTGCTACTTTATACTATGCTTCACTAGAGGAAAGAGAGACTCGGTCTTGCTTTTTACTGAGCCAACAGATACAAGCTAAACCCAATGAGAAGCAATAGCCGGAAGTGGATCTTCTATCATCAATGTCCCCTGACCAATCCGAGTTTGCGAAACCACTCAGAGAAATGTCACAAGTAGAGAAAGGTTGTGAATACACGTGAACAAGAAGTGGTCACACAGAAACTCCAATAGAATGCTCAATCCAAATGAAGTATAAGTACTTGGTGTATATGGAACCCAAGTACTACACACCAAATAGACTAAGTCCTAGTCTATCCTACACCACCATATCATTGTATGTGTCTACAAGAAACACACTGCAGATGTCAAATAGATAACACAAGAAATGAAGCCCGAGGACGAGCGTCCTCCAAGGCCAAAGCAAGGATGAGGAAAGGGCAAAGGCAAAAATGACAAAGGACAATGTCAAGGAGCACCATAAATCAAATGCTATTTATGTTGGGAACATGGTGATACAAAGGCACAATGTAAGTTATGGTTGGAGCACATCAAGATGTTAAAAGCAATGCAAAAAGACGGGAGGTTTTGACCCCAATTGCTGAGCAATCCTTGCTGAGGTGATAGACTCAGTTGATGCCAATACAGTCACTCAGCCTCAAAGACCACCCTAACCATGGCATCCAAGGTGGGAAAGAAATTGAAGGGAAAAGTCCCTATTGTTGATTTGGCATCCAAGCACAACCTAATTCCACAACTGCCCAAGCCGAGCAAAGCTTAACAAGTAATTCTAGCCATGCTAAACCAATCAAAGCCCGAGCTCTAAAATGACCCAAGCATGGGAAACATTCCATAATATGAAGGTGAGCCTTACAATGACATGACCTTTGCAACAACTAGCTCCTTATTGCTGAGAATACCTCCTTGAGAAGCTCAAGGCCAAGCAAAAGCCTCCACTAATAGTGGATTTTCTTGTTACCATTCCAATCATTGATACTTGGTGGTGGATGAGGAAGTCCTAGTCATTACTACCAAAATCAAGAAGCAGCACATTGTCGATGGGTGACTCACGAGGGCTCATAAAAAATAGACCTTCATGTAGTAGTAATCGGTGTCTACACACTCTTCAATAATAGCAACTTGGGGTCTACTTTGAACCAGGAGGTGGCTTGTCTCCCAAGTCCAAAGTCACAGAGCAGGGAGATAGGTTTGTGGTTTGAGAGTGAAGTGAGAAATGAGTGGTCAATCTCTCTTATATAAGGCTTGACATGAGAGACTAATTGTTTGCATCATTGTGTGCCTTTGTATCACATGGTTGTGGTTTAGAGCTTGGATCACCATGGCTATTGAAGGTTTCTTAGACAACATCCACTTTTCTTCAAAGAATGGATTATCAGAGCCTTTTGTGTGTGTGAACATGTTGTTCTTTTCTTTCGGGCATCTCTACGGCAATCACTCTATGATTTTCTATAAGCCCTAGATCTAGATTATCCTGCCTTCTTGTCATATAATGATATTTTATGATGCTTGTAACTGGTCGTCCCACTCTTAGGGACCGTTTTCTTGTAATATAATGATAAAAGGATTTCACCCAAAAAATAAAAGAGATTGTCCTAGTAGCTAATGTCTTGTGTGAATGAGTGTGTTGCCTCTCGGTGGGTGCAAGGGTGGATAGGTCTAGGAATTCATTGATTAGATCATAAGTGTGGATCATAGATGAGGTCATTGGGATTCCCATTGAAGAGCTATAAATGTACTCAATTGGATAATGGAATTTTGTCGAAGTTTTTTCGGTCTTATCTCCTTTGATTTCCAACATGCGAAAGACGAAAGGCAGAATAACAGGATATCACAATAAGGTTGAATGGTATGTGCATGTAGGGGGCTGTACAGGGGGACTATATGGCGGTTATGCAATAGTACATCGTCCATACTACCTATACAAATCAATTGCGAGATAGGGTAGGGGCAACTTGAGGAGTGACAAGGAGGTCTAAGGGTGGGGGTTGAGCAAGAGGTAGGGACAACTTAAGGGAGAGGGGAGGTGAGAGGGAGGTGGTATGAGGGAAAAGCAGGGAGAGTCGAAGTGCTCAGAGGAAACCAAGAACGTTCCTTGCCCAGGTGCCCAAAAAGGACACAAAATTTTCAGATCGTTTGTGACATAGAAGGCAAATCAAGACACTTACTCGACCACTCTGATGCCAATTCACATAGAAGAAAATATACCTGTAGGTTCAGTAACTAGATAACTCTCTATTTTGGCAAAGACTTCAGATTGGGGTCAATAGAACAAGTGTCTAGTTTGCAAACTTTTCAGGTACTTTGCTAGAGATTGCTCAAAGAATACGAAAAGGCCCAAGAAGACTTCAAGTGGTGTCTCCCCTCGATAGAGTGCTTTAGTGGCAGTGGCACTACCGTTCTCTACTACATCTCGACCAAGATGGGTTGCGTTTGGAATTTTTGGACATTTAGATTCACTTTCAACAAATCTAGAGGCCCCTTCTTCGGATCTTGGTCCCCCTCCTCACCTTGAGCAGGTCATAGTTAGAGATGGTAGACTTAGAGCAGGTCATAGTTAGAGATGGTAGACTTACAAGTTCAGCTCCGGAAGATCAAGAGGTCCCTTCTCTAGATCCTAGCCCTCAACTTACCTTGAGCATCCCCCTTATCCTTTACTTAGCAGGTCACTCTTCTTGATCAAGGGCCTAGGGTGGCATTCATTGCCACCCTCTGCAGAGCAGGTAGGGATTTTAGGAATTTTGGTTCCATTTCAGATGAGTTAGAGTCATACGTTCTTGACTTTGGCTGATTGTGGAGAGTTGGCGAAGTTTTTTCTTCTACCTGTGTTGCTCTTCCGCTTCATCTTGACCTAGTGGCTTTTCCTCCCCTCACTTACCTCCACTATTCCAGGAGATCATCTCTGCAAGGGGAAGCTGCTTCTGCCATAGATCAGGGAGGCTGTTCAAGGCAAATCACTCCCATTGGTGAGGTTTATTAGATGGAACATTCATGGCCTTGGCAGTATTCCTCATTGCCGCCAAATGCAGCTGATTCATAACCAACTTCATCCAAGTGTTATTGGGGGGACCTATGGACATTATTTTTATCCAAGAACATAAGTTGGAACGTGAGATAAATTGTTTTAGGTCACGCTTTCTTGTCTCCTGCTTTTGGCACTAGGGGAGAAACTTGTAGTTTAGTTTCAGATTCTTTTCTCTCCCTAGTGGTTGGAAACAATCTCATCACGGCACATTGGATTTACTTTTGATTGCTGGGTCTAAGGTTGGTCTTCTCAACCTTTACACCTCCAACAATAGAGGGGAATGTGTCTTGTTTTGGAAGGAATTTATTTCCTAGGCCCCCATTGTACGCTCTTGGTCTTTTCAGTTCAATGGCAAAAACTCTTGGACAAATGGTGCTTTTCATGCTTTGACTTTCTCACTCCTATTTTCTTGGTCAAATAGGAGATATTAGATGTCCGTCCATGCATGGCTTGACAAAGTTTATGTTGAAAATGGGGCGGTACTATTTACATTGCTCCAGGGGTCTCCACTTTGGATAGAGCAGCCTTAGCTTCAAGGGCTTATGTCAGTGGATTATTGGTCCCGACAGTCATTCAACGGTAATGCCCATTGGAGTCATTTTGATTCTCCCCCTCTAAATATGGAGGTTTGGGTGATGATCCATGAGTGAATTTATTAATTTCTTTTATGATCTCTCAAGCTGTACATTGTGTATGAGCATAATTTTTTATTTTAGCTTAAGGTAGTTGTAGTTAAAGTCAAATTCATAGCAGAGTCATTTGAGCCTGCCATTTCATATTCTAAATTGGTTAAGATGGATTTGGAAGATTCCATTTTGGATACAAAATTAATAATTGAGTCGTCATAATATTCATCTTCTTACATCTCATGTTTGACATCAAAAAAATATTGTATTTGCCAATACTTCATTTTTGAATTTTAACGTTTCATTTAAAACTATCAATATTTTAGTTTGATATTATGAGAACTGACAAAATATTACATTCAAGAATTCAGTAAATTTGTTACAACATCCTCTTATTTGTATAAAATGTTAACCTTAAATGTGTTGTCTATTCTAGGAACGAAGAAAATTTGGACCTCTAGGCTGGAACATTCCTTATGAGTTTAATGATTCTGACTTGAGGATAAGTTCAAGGCAACTCAAGATGTTTATTGAGGAGTATCCAGAAAAGGTTATCTTTTTGTCTCTGTAATGGAATGGTTTTCATAGTAGTGAGCTGATCTATTTCCTTCAGCAATGCATAGTTAGTTCAGTTCTATATTTCAAACCCCCACCTATCCAGTAATAAAAGGTCAAAACTGGTAGCTTGTGAGCTATGAATATTGTTGAACCATCCTATACTAGCATTACGATGCTACCTACAAGCAATTAATTACCGAAAGGAAACCCCTAGTATAACCCTATAAAGTAGTTTGGTAAAGAATTGATATTTGCAAAAAAGTAGTTTAATGCATTTGCATAACCTTGCTTTGGGTTGTGGAGGATCCCATGAAATAGATTTTTGGAAAGTTCTTACCTTTATAAGGTTTCATTTAGAGAAGTGATGTGTAAGTACATCAAGTAGTCTTCCTCACAATTGACTTGCAAGATTGTGGTTGTTCTTGAGAAATTCTGCAGATGAGATTGGGCATTTTCTCCCTTGTGTGGGATTAGTGGTGGACTGTCTTTACCTTTGTACATTATGCTGGCTCTACTTGGTTCGGACTTCTTCCTTGTGATGGTGATTAGCCCTCGTCCTCACCAAAGTTCGCCCAATTTTTTTGGAAGTGGGATTCTTTGACTCTCTTGGTCACTCCCTTAGGATTAGTCTTCTTCCACAATTGTCTCGATCCTTCTTGTTTTGGCTTCAAGTCCACGATCCACTTTTGTGATACTGTTAAATGTTTTCTCTACTCTTTAGATTTATGCATATTGGGTGACGAGTAGAACCAAGTAATATTCAATTATGTGGCTCTCATAATCATATGGAAACATATATCACCCCGATAATGACCTTCTCAACCAACTGGATTGTTATTGGCTAAGCCAATCTAGATCATCCTGGTTTGGTGTTGCTATTATATGTCTATTGTTTTAGAGTGTAGACGTTTCATATTTGATGGAATGGATGTTTAACAAGTCTTAAGTGTTAATTACTTATACTATGATAGCTTTGTTATCTTCTTTTGTGAGTTCAATGCGTTGACATTAACACTTGTCCAATTGTTAGTATTTTTATTGTTTCGAGAAGTGGCTGGCCTATCTTCCTCTACAAGATCGAAACACAATGTGAAGGGTGAAAGGAAAATTTTCATGGAGCCAAGAGCTAAGGGGTTAGCCTTGAGCACTATGCTCATGGCATACGAGAATTGAAAGCCACCTAGAAGAAGCCTTGTCCCCATAATCAAACGTCAAAAAGGTGAGGAGTGAGGTAGGTAAGGCGGCAAGCATCCAGTCCCTGGCGTGTGGTATGGAAGAGTGGGACCATGGATGCATGCAAAGAGGTTTGTGGAGCTTTCAAAATCCACATCCTTTTGAAGCTGCAACAACTGGTCTTTTGAATATGCAGGTTCTCAGTCTGGTGGAAGCAATCAAGGATTGGACGAATGGGTATCCATTCATCCAATCAAAGGTGAGAGGCTGAATCAAAAACAAGTAAATCTCCCCATCACTATTTAGAAGGCTGAAGGAGGAGGGGATAAGGGGAGAGGGGCCAAAATATTGGCTAAGAGGAAATGGCTAAGAGGGGAGGGGCCAGAGGAGATAGGTTGAGAGTGAAGAGGCTGAAGGAGAGGGTTAAGAGGGGGTAAGAGGGCTAGGAGCACAGATGAGATTCAGGGGCCAGAACTAAGAGGTGGGAGGGCTAGAGAGGTAGTCGAGGGGGGATCGAGGGGGATAGAAGATGGAAATAAAACAGGGGCTAGAGAGGTGAGGTGGGAGAGTAGGGAGTGAGGTGAGTGAGTAGGAAAGGTAGACACGGGATAGAAAGGTGAGGCGGGTAGGAAAAACTCAGAGGCGGGGGGAAGAGGGGAGGGGGCAAGGAGCCGAGAGGGGGCAGCGGGGAGCAAGATAGGGAGGTGGGGCAAGGAGGAGAGGGAGAGGGAAGCAAGGAGGGGGGGGAGATGGCAGTAGGGGGGAGGGAGGTGACGGGAAGGAGCAGTAGCTCACTGGTTGTTGACACTGCTATTTTTTTGGATGCTACTCCACATAACTTTACTTCTTTCAAGATAGGCTTGCATCTATTTTGTTCCGCAACAGATGCACATATTAATTGGAATAGATCCAATGGCTTTTGGATTAGCGACGAGGACACTCTAGACAGGGGAGATGATTTCTATTTTATGGTTCCAAAGCACCTTCTCCTCGTAAGAGGGACTACTTTCTCTTTGAATTGGTCGGCACACCTTGTACCATTCGAGTGAAAGAATAGTTTCTCCTCTAAAAGAGGGGTGCACTTAAAGGTCTTTGTTAGGAAATGGAGTCAATTTGAGTGACTTCTAGTGTGTTTTATCGAGTCCTAGAGTGAGTCCTAGACTATTTTATATCTAGGAGTGCCACATGTCATATTGGGAGTTATCCCATATACATTTGGTACTTAGAGTGTGTGTGTGCCTATCCTATAAAGGCATTGTACTGTCACTTGTCAAACCAATCAAGCCTCAAGCTTCTTTGGTTATGTAAGTACTTTCCTTTGGTTGTTCATCTCTTTCTAAGCATTTCATTTCCTTTTCTTTCCATTTCCATTTCATTATGTTTGGTATCTAGCCTAGCCTAGCATGCCTCCTATCTACTTCCATCATGGGGTATCAGAGCCTCCTTTCCTACCTTTCCTTCTCCATGCTCAAACTAGAGGATAAGGGAAGCCCACAAATGGAAGCCATCCTCCCCTCCATGTTTGAGCTCCCTTCCATTCCCTCTTTTCTCCCCATCTCTTTCTTCTTGGAGAGCTTCCTTTTTCCTTTACCTTAGCCTCTTCATGGAGCCGTTGGAGCTGCTGCAAATTCGCCTACTGCTGATCTACATCGACATGTGGCTGCTGCTCACGACTATTTCTGCTGCTCACACTGCCCTCGCCAGCAGCCTCAAAATTCCCGCCAGTTGCTGCCTCTGATTCCGTCTCAGTTTCCAGCTGTTGATGCCACTGCTATTCACGCTTCAATCAGCCCGTAAATGCTGCCCGTAATCTGCTGCCTATGCCTCAGATCTTGTGGCCCTTTCTTGCTCCAGCATGCTGCTGATTCCGCTTCAGATTTCAGCCCTTTGTTGCTCCAGCTGCTCATGCTCAAACAGCTCACTATTCTGCTCCACCTGATGTCAAATTCTTTCCACCTTGGAGCTGTCGCCTGCTGCACACCACAATGAATTCTCTTACTTCCACCTCATTGCTCGTGGAAAAGTTCAAAGGGGAGGGATTCCTACCTGGCAAACGAGGATGCAACTTCTTCTTATGCGCGGAGGAGTCTGGGACGTTGTTGAGGAAGACTATGAGGCCTCGCTTGATCAGCTACAATGCAAGATTTGGAAGCAACAAAATGCTAAGTCCATTGCTATCATTGGTCTATGCTTGGCTGACTCACTTGTTCATCATGTGGACTTCAAGAAAACTGCTAAGGAGATTTGGGAGTGCCTGGAGAGCCTTTTCGGTAACAAAATTACAAACTCCAAAGTGTTTTTGGAATGACAATGTTTCAAATTGCAAATGGAGGATAATGATGAGTTCTGTGATCGTTGCAATCGCTTGTGCAACAACTATCCAGTTTAAAATGTCCAACAGATGATAAGGACAAAATGGAGGTTCTCATAAGAAGTATGGAAGAGCTTTCTCGTTTTGAGAACACCCTTGAAGTTCTTCACCTTGCAACGACCACCTTTGATGACATGGTGGCTCTTATCCTTGAGAAAGACCACCGTAACAAGAACACAACTGCAATAAGAAGACTTAACGAAGACCAGTCACTTTTTTTGAAAGGCAAAAGCAAGTTCAAAACCTTCAAATGTATTTACTGCAACAAGTTTGGCCATTTGGAAGATCGTTGCTTTCAAAAGCTGGCAAAGCAACAATCAGAGGAGCATGTGGGCTAACATGCAGGGCCCTTCACGGGTAGCCTCTTCTAGGAGGACTGTATTTCTTCGAGTTTGGAGGGGTTCTCCCTTTTTCTCCGAGGTTGCTACCGGATTGAGATGGCACTATCAGCCCCAATCCTTTCTTTTTGGCTCTTGAGCTTTTCATGCATTGCATGGTGTATCCCGTATTCCCGTATGGAGCTTGCTCTAACGGTTTTCTTTAATACTTAATAGAAGTCTCTTTTTTGAAAAAAAAAAAAAGCTGGCAAAGCAACAATCAAAGGAGCATGTCCACTTAGTGCAGGATGCCACCAATGAAAGCAAAGAGGATGACAGTCCATAACAAACACTTACCGCTGAAGTCCGCAATCTCTCTCCTCCTCTAGAGGTAGGCGAGGATGATGAGTATATTTTCGAGATTGATGTATTTGGGTACCCTGCCCTGGGTTGTTTCCCAAAAACGAATGAAATAATGATGTGTGTTGGGTCAATAAAGGTTCTCTGCCTTGAATGGTCCTCCTAAAATGATGTATTGCTTTTCATATCTATGATGTGTGGCTCCATGTCCCTAATTAGTCCCTGGAGCTAGGAGGGGAATGTGCTGTGGGAGCTATGTATTGGCTTTGATAGGTCTCCAGGATGTTGGTGTATTCCCTAGACCTATGAGTTGGTCATGTAGCCATGCTAAGACATGAACCTCTGAGCATGTTGAGTCTCATGCCATGAGAGTGCTTGGATCAATCTCTGAACACGCTCAGACTTTAGCCTCTGCTTACATAGGGTGCACACATTAGTAGTCCTGTCATTGTCATGTTCTGTTCTTGGTCCCATTCCAGTAGTCCCTCACCTTTCCTCCATGGGGGATGTGTTAGGAAATGGAGTCAATTTGAGTGACTTCTAGTGTGTTTTATTGAGTCCTAGAGTGATTTCTAGACTATTTTATATCTAGGAGTGCCATGTGTCAAATTGGGAGTTATCCCATATACATTTGGTACTAGAGTGTGTGTGTGTCTACCCTATAAAGGCATTGTACTTTCACTTGTCAAATCAATCAAGCCTCAAGCCTCTTTGGTTATGTAAGTACTTTCCTGTGGTTGTTCATTTCTTTCTAAGCATTTCATTTCCTTTGCTTTCCATTTCCATTTCATTATGTTTGCTATCTAGCCTAGCCTTGCATGCCTCCTATCTAGTTACATCAGTCTTGACTCTGGGTCTGTAACCAGCCACACAAGAGGAGGGAGGGGGATCATGATTTTCTAGTTAGCACTCTCCCAGATCCGTATCAAAGCCAAAGCTCTAGTACCAATGTAACAAGCTTTTGAAGAAGGCTAGGGTCTAGGGGGTATTCGTAGACCTACGCACTAATGGAAGGTGCATCAGATACTTGGGTTACCAAGTCGGCGTGGGTATCTCTCATTTGTAGCAATTGCTCCAATGTTGGAGAGTATCAGGAGGAAACTCCTTTTTGGAGCTCAACCAAACTTGACAAGGTGGTTGTGGTCAACCAAGTACTATTGGCCACAACATGGTTTATTTGCTCTTGTTGGTGCCATTCTAGTCGGCTTAAAAGGCCTATGAGGAATTTGCTATGGATTGGACTAAATGGTTCAACAGACACCAAGGCTAGGATGTCTTGGGAGACTTGATCCTCTTCATGTGGGAAGAAGGCCTCGATGTAATTGCTCCAAACTTGCAGAGCAGGGCATTGTTATGCAAGGTAGCGGTCAGGGGGATTTTTCCAGGACAAGACCTTGAAATGGTTTTTTTCATTCGGATGCATGCATTCCTGTTCTCCTTTTATGGGTGATGGATAGTACTAGGTGATTTAGGAGTACTACTCGACGAGTTTCCCCTTCCTCTTGGGAAGAGAGTGATAGGTAGCTTGTCATTTGCAATGACTTACTTGATGTTTGTGGAAGGCCAATTGGTACTTCTCATTATATGCAGTCGTCTAGATGGGAGAGAAGTCTAGCATCATTTGTGGGTTCTTGGAAGGACTCCTAAAATCTTCCAGATGATTGTAAACTCCAAATACTAAGACACCTCAAAGAAGTAAGGTATAATTCAGCATTTTGACGCAGCCATACCCTTGGATGGGCTTGATAAAAGGGGACAAGCCTTACTATCAATCTACTTGGCTAGGAGCCTCTACAAGGTTAAGTATCCCACTTCAGCTTATAGGACTCTGACCTTTAGATAGGGGTGGCTAGGTCTTCGATGTTCACTTTGGGGGCAAATTGTCCAGGTTTACAAATGATATCCTTGTGGACGCTACCTTTCAGGCTGGCAAGGTTATAGTTTATGTGGAGCAATGTTTTTGACTTCAAGATGGTATATAGATCCTAACCCAGATCACGCTTGAGTGCATGGAGGATTTGTCTCTATGGAGGTGTCCCATAAAGTATTTGCACTGGGACCCCGAGCAATGGGAGTGGAAGTGGATTGATGCAGGGCACCAAGATAAAATGATATGTATAGTACCACCTCTCCTCCCAATCCACAAACTCCACTTGTCTCTTGAGTCTCGTCCCGGTATGTTATTTCCCATGTGTATCCATCGACTACACTCAAGGGGCGCTTTGCACCCTAATAGGCCTCTATATAGAAAGCCATACTTCGTCATGTATATGATTTCTAAAAAAGTCCCTAGATCTAACCATAACTATCATTACATTTCCAAATCGTTTAGGTCAGGGTCTTAGTGTGGTCTGAGTCTAATAGGCCCCAGATGCATCCATGAAGGGCCTATCAAAAGACCATCACGAACTACCGCCACTAAAAGTCCTCGTTGTTGCCGATGTCCCGTTGTTGTAGGAGGGTACGCCTGTCCTCTACCTATAAAGGGTATGAGGTTCTCATCCATGTGAATTTGTTGTGGTCCCATACCACGAGAAGGAAAGAAAGAAAGAAAGTCTATTAACATCCCATGGGACCAAGAGGTCTATGGGACAACATGAAAACCAACTAGTACATTAGCTTAGGGAGGGCAGCTCCCAGGGAGTGCAAAAAGCAGCTCCAATTATTTAGAATACCTAAATTACGACTTGGAAAAAACAGAATCGGCCATACATCAATTTAAGACTGAGAATCTTTTGGCTTGGATTTAAACTCTTGAATGAGTGCTATGCCCTCACAGCATTCTACCCATTTTCCATGATTCCTAGCATCTTTGACCTTAGCTAATTCCACTGCCTTATTTTTCAACTGAGCTCGTGTAAGTTCTTTGGCTATCTATATCTTAGTTGCTTTCAACTTGTAGGATTGTTGGAGAAGCTTGACCCATAGATCTCGTGAGTTAAGTGTAATGATATCATGAACTTTAGACTGTATGATACGAGTTGCTATGGGTTCATCATCATCATCATCAAGAGCATCATACTTATCAACCGTCCAATCTGTGTTAGGCATTGTTGCTGCTTTGACGTGTGCTGAGGTGTCCCTGAAAGAGTCCTCCTCTTTGTACCATCCTTTGGAAGAGTCTCCTTATTCTGTTCAAAGCATTCTCACGCCTAGCTTAGCATGTTCTTTAATCTCTTCCTGAATATAAGCCTTATTTACCTTTGCATCAAACTCCACAATCACTTCCCTCTTAGTGGTCTGTACTTTAGTGTGAACTAGATCTTTGATTGTAGAGACTAGGTAGGGGGTAGGGGGGGAAGCCTTGAAAGATTTTACAACCTCATTAATGATTGCCTGCTTGCCAGGTCCTTCGAGAACCTGAATTCTAGCAACTGCATCCGCTGCCATTTGCATCTTTAACTCTCTTACTTGTTCTTGTAGATAAAAAATCTGTTCATGGTGCCCAATGATGGGTCGGTCCAGACCTCCTCGTAGGTATGCATGTGCATATGGAGAGGGTATCATAGCTGCAATGGTGGCGTATCGGGTCCTACTGTTTGAGGTTGTCAGGGTTGACTTTATTTCAGTTTAAGTTTCCACTATCACGCCATGAGACATTGTTTTATTTTGTTTGGTGCTATGGGACCGCGAGCTCTTGTAATTTTTAAAAATTGCAACATTGTACTCTCCTTCACTCATGGGACAGCCTTGTGGGACGGTGAATGATAGTTGTGGGGGATCTGTTGCTGATATTCGAGTTCAAGCATTCAAGTTCAAGCCATTCTGACCAGGTGACAACTATGTCAACAAGCTGACTAGGTGACAACTATGTCACCGAGCTGACCAATTGACAACTATGTCACCGAGCAGTGAGCTGACAAGATGACAACTATGTCGGTGAGCGAACAAGGTGACAACTATGTTGCCATGTCAAACAGGTGACAACTATGGCAACTAGAGATAGAAATAACCGTGGTCACTTGTGTACCACGGTGAGATCTCTCGTGAATCCACCTAAGTCATGTCAAGTGCAGAGGGGCAGCCAACCAGGAGCTCATATGGAGAAGATAAATACACACCAAAGGAGTAAGAGGGCTAAGCGGCGCACAGAGAGGTGCACATAGGGTAATCATATCACCGATTGGGAGGAGGCTGGCGGGTCAAAAGTGGTTGAAGCCATGAAGAGTCCGAGGGGTGGAATGGCTAAGAGACCGAGAGCCACTGCCAATGGGAAGGAGGGGATAAGATTTTCAGCTAGAGAAAGGGACCCTCCACGGGAGCAGAGGGGATGGGGAAAGGAGGGAAAGGGGCATTCTTTTAAGTTTCAGCCTTGCGACCATACTCCCCCTGGAACCCAAAAACTTTGATTTCTCATAAGGTGCTGGCGGAGTCATCGAAGTAACATCCGCCAATCCCTAGTCGGCATTGCGGCAGTGTCGGGTTGGAGGCGGGGGTGCACGGGTCGTCGTCGGGGGCGCAGCAGCGTCGGGTTGGAGGTGCGGGCGGGCGGGGCGTGAAGGAGGTTTTGGAGTGAGGAGCTCTCCTAGTGTAATGTTGTGGTGTCCTATTGGTGTACTTCTCTTCTACTCTGAATAATATGCTTCCTCCCATCTCTGTTCGCAACTATAGCTCTCCTTCACCCCGTGTATTCCCCTCTTCATCCCCCTTCACTTGGTATAACGGACCCTGTGTCATGTGGCTTGAGTTCTCTTGTGTTCATGTTGAAGGATGGCTCTTGTAACTTCATTTTGCTAGGCTTGCATCACTCTTGCTTTCGCTCTCACCTTTGGTGACACCATTCTCCTCATGCGTTCCGTCGTTGACAACATCGTTCTACATGCACCATCGGTGACACTAGTGGCCCTCCCTTACTTGCTCCTCGCACCAGTGGCCCTAGGCCTCTGGTAACAATTCTGAAAGTGTTAGGAACCCCGCCTCAAACATTGGTCAATCATGAGGGTGCAATAGTTTCCCAGTGTCCATGAGGTCTCCTGCTTTGTGTATCGGTACGATAGTGGTGGTGCTCCATGCTGGTGGGAAGCCATGACAAACTGCAAGGTTAAACGTCTGTGCAAGAATCGGGGCTAGAGCCTCCTGCCCATGTGTAAAATGCTCTGTTTGTGGGCCCTCACGGTCCTGTGCTTTCTTGTTGTGGAGCCGGCAAAGTGCAGCCGGCACATTCTGCGTAGTGAATAGATGGCAGGTAGTGGGCTTGGGCATAGAGGACATGTCTCGGTGTCTACCTCGGGACATCATATAGGGAGCATGCATAAGTGTGCCATACTCCCAGTAATGGGGATGGGTGGCTTCCCCTTCGAAAGAAGTCCCCATCCACTGGTTGGGTCTCCTCCTCGAAATGATTTGCCGATCTCATCCATCTTGTGTGTGAGGAAGGCTCGTCTCTTGCGGCGTGTCAACCATTGAAAGATCCACTGTGCCTCATATGACGTCAACTGACCCAAGGCTCGCTCCTGTATGAGGTGGGCTTGCATCTCTCTGCACTCATCATCAAACCAGGGGTTTTGAGGCATCTTCCCATCTCGTACCTGTGCAGATCGGGTCATAGGAAAGGATCTAGTGGCAGCATTCTGTATCACTATGACAAGGGTGGCTAAAGCGTGGGCGAGGTCTAAATCACCCTCCAGTAGGACCGGAATTTTTTTGGCTAAGTGACTCACATACACTGGATCAAGGGCACGGTCAAAGTGGATCTGGATACGGGCTGCAGTAGGAACTCTTCTTGTGACTGGCGTAGTAGCAAGAACACCGAAGGCCAGATATGAATGGTCGGTTCCGAGTGGAGGGGGTTGATGTGAGGTCATGTATCCGTGAGACAAAAGCCAATGGGCCTAGTAGGTAGTCCACTGTGCTAGTCCCGCCTCCATGTGGGAAACATGTGAATTCCCCAGATGATGGCCATCTTTGAAGACCATTGTAGATGATGAGATCGTGAACAGCTCCCAGCTCAAGCAGATGTCACCCGTATGTTGTCACATGTGAGGTATCTGCAGAATGTCTCCCAATCCCAAGCTCTGCTGCATCTAACTCCTGCATCATGTGGGGGTCTCTCTCATATGTGAAGTCGAGTAAGCCCACTTGCCTATCCCTTGTCCTTGCATTGAAATCCCCCAGAAGGAGGGTGTCTCCCTGTCTAGAGAACCCTATGATATCATCATGTATCGTCTCATAAGGGCGGTGTCCTGAGCATATGATGACATGTTTGGAGGGAAGTAGCATACTGTAATGAAGATCGGTCGGGCATCTAGCAGCTGGAATCGTATCCACATATGACATGGTTCCTCTCTTCGTGCCACAGATATGAGTGATCTCAAGTGTGTCTTGAAAAGGATAGCTACGTCTCCAAAGCCTCGTACTCCACTATCTCTCCTCAGTTCTCTCCTATGAGCTGACTCCCAAGTGTATCCTGTCATTGTGGGCAGCCCTCTCTTTGGTCTCTCATGTGTCTCAATTTAGAAGATGATGTCTCCTTTTGTGTATGTCTCCGCGAGAAGCCACCTGGGTCGGGACCAAAGGGTACCATTACAGTTCCATACAGCCATACTCAGCTTGTTTTGTGCACTCTGCTCCCGGATCTGACACCGTCATAGCTCCCTTCTTCCTTCTCCCCTTCTCCCTTATCCCCTCGGTCAACTCTTTCCTGGATAATCACTTTGCCATCCCTATAGGCAGCCCATTTCCCTACTTCCCTTGCTGCCATTACCCGTGTCATGCCTTCCCTTCTATGTTCTTGCTGTAGAAGGCTGAGGTCATCATCCAAGTAGATTTTGGTCCTCTTTAAGGATGCTCGCATGCTCATGAGGTTGGACCTATGTATTGTAGTCCAGAGATTCAGCACTAAGGGTCTTGTTGGTATCTCCGTCTTCCCTACTCTCCAAGCTGCCTCGCATGTAAAGTTGACTCCCATCTTGGCAAATAAGGCTTGAGCATCTGTCATTGGGGTGTCTCCTGTTATGAAGCCTCTAAATAGGACATTCATTGCTTTACGGGACCGTTTCTCTTCTTCTAGTGTCTCATAAATGAGCTCTTTTTTGGGAGCTACTGCTCCCTTTTTAACAACTCCTGTTCATTCAAGCATCATTTCTTTCCCCTTGTTGAGCTGTTGTGCGAACTCGGCATGTTTACCATTCATGGTCGTCTGCATGGCCTCCATCTCTTTCTTAAGAGCTGCATTTTCTGCTTTGAGCTTATCCATAACTTTTTTGCCTCCATCTGATGGTATTGCTTGCCCTTCATTTGTTGTAGCTCAGTCTCCAATGTGTGTACTTTGTCTTGTAGCTTGGTCTTCTCATTTTCCCATTTCGCTCTCTCCTTCTCCCATTCTTCTTTCTTGGCCTTCTCCTTCATTCTTCTTGTATCTTCCCACCTTGTTTCCTAATCTCAACTAGTGTTTTGTCCACATGTGCTTTCTCAGCCAATAGGGCCACATTGGTCGCCTCCAAGCTCGCTTTGTGGCGTGCACAGTAGGGCTCCTGCGCAGTCGTCGAGCAGGGCTAGGAGGCTAGGGTGTAGTTAGGCGTAAAGCTGGCAGGGTGGGTCTAGGCTAGGCGCTAGGATGTACGTTAGGCTTTAGGGCTATAGGTAGGCGCTAAGGGTGGTGGGGTGAGCTGAGGGTGGGCTGAGTGGCTGGCGGGGTGGAGCGGAGCAGGGTGCAGGAGTGGAGAGGCAGCGAGCTGGAGAGAGAGATGGAGCGAGCAGGAGAGAGAGAGAGAGAGAGAGAGAGAGAGAGAGAGAGAGAGAGAGATCTATTAACACCCGCGGGAGACCTCACTGGTCTATGGGATAAGGTACACACCAAAAAAGTTGCAAACATCTGGGTATCTAGAGAGTTGAGGGAGTGCTCAAGGCAACTCAGCCCCAATTATTTAGATGCATAACTAGCTACTAACTCTATCTTAGACAAATGGCTTTAGTAACATCAGTTTAAGAATGAGAGTCTTTGGGTTTAGATTTGAAATCACAAATCAAGGCTTGTCCATCACGATAGACTGCCCATTTTCCAGCTTTGCATCCTTCACTTTAGCAAGTTCAACATTTCTTTGTTTGAGCTGAGTCGGAGTGAGCTCCTCAGATATCCATATCCATATACCTTTCTGCTTGTTTGTCTGTCGGAGAATCTTGGTTCTTCCTGCCCTCTCTGTGAAATAAACTTGTACTAGTGTTCCCTTTCGAGAGATGCAATTCATCCCATTCTATCTGTGGTATCTCCTTCTTGAGACACGTGAGCTTTTCTTCTTCTATGTATCCCTCAGTAAATAATCAACCGGAAGCCAAGGCAATCCTCTGGAAGCCCCCCAATGTGCAATATTTTCTTATTTTTTGCTATGTCTTCCTGCTCTTTTACCTCTGTGTAAAGATTTGCTTTGTGGATTTTGTTGTTGGCTATAATAGCCACATCTCTCTTGGCTGAACTGACTGATAATCATCTCTTCGACCGTCCAAGCAAGTGTTGGTGTTGGTGGAGATGAGCTGCATTTTTGTAGAACTTCAGCAATGATCTCCTACTTACCATTATTTTTCATCTCCTTCACTTTCTTCCCAAGAGCTGCTACCATAAGCCTGAGCTCTCTTACTTCCTGCTATAGATAATAGATTTGCTCCTACGGGTCTGATCCAATCCTTCGCTTGAAGTATAGTGCATACAGGCTGGGTTTCGCTGATGAGGCTGCAATATCAGCGTACAAGGGCTTGCTAACTGGTGTGGTGGCGAACTGCTTCATCTTAGGGAAAGAGGTGGACTCCATAACAGTAGCATGTGCAATCTATGGACCCCTTAGTTGAAGCTAACCCCTCAAACTGGGCCGGGGGATCAGCCAAGTTTGAGGTGTATTAGATCTCTCCCCTTCTGCTCTGCTCTTCTCTGGACGACCTAGACAAAAAGGCTGCTCTGCTGCTGTATGGACGGCGGTGGCGGCTGTACAATGAAGGTTGAAGGTGGTTGTACGGCCTGTACGGCAATGGCTGCACGGCTTATACGGGGGGGGCTGAGGGGCTAGGCAACGGGCAACGGGAGGGAGAGGCGACGGGCGACGGGAGGCCAACAAGAGAGAGAGAGAGAGAGAGAGAGAGAGAGAGAGATATTAATGTCCTCGGGAGGCCTCACGGGCCTATGGGACAAACACACACCAAAAGGTGAACACCAAAACATCAGTTATAGACTGAGAGTCTCTTGTGAGTGTATATAGCACTCACAAAGTTATTATAGGTTAACAACAGTCTACTACCAACAATAATCGGCCTGCATTACATCAGTTTAAGACTGAGAGTCTTTAGGCTTGGATTTGAAGTCTCTTATAAGTGCTTTTCCATCTCTGTAAACAGCCCATTTTCCTTCCTTTCAAGCATCCTTTTAGCCAATTCAGTGGCCTTCATTTTGAGCTGAGTTGGGGTGAGCTCCTCCACTATCCATATTTTAGTGCCTTTCAGCTTATTGGTTTGCTTAAGAATCTTGCTTCTTTTAATCTTGTTCTGAAAGCATACTTTGGCTTGTGTCCCCTCCTGTAAGACACCTATTACATCTTCAGCATCCCATTCTAGTTGTGGGGTTCTTTCGATGATAATTTCCAGTTTTTCCTTTTGAGTTCCTTCGAACCAGCCCTGTGGTAGCCCCCCTATGCGTACGAGTCGTGTATTAGCCACCCTCTTTTCCTGTTCTTGTACTTCTTCATACACATCCGATGTGTTAACTTTAGTGTCCAGTGTTGCTGTAATTTCCTGTTTTACTGTTTGTGACCAGAACCTGGACTTTAGTCACCATCTGTGGTGTAGGTGCTGCTGTATTGTGTATCTGCAGTACCTCATGAATAATTTCCTGTTTTCCTTGTGCTTCCCATGCATCTGTTTTCCTCTCTAAAGCTGCAAGTCTGAGCTTGAGCTCACGGATTTCCTGTTGTAAGTAATAAATATGCTCTTGTGGGTCTATCATGCTTACCATTCTCTTCTGCTATAGATAGTTCTTTGCATATGGGGACGGTCTCTTTGCAAACACATAGGGGGGAGGCGAGGGGAGAGCTGCAACGGAGGAATATAGTGCTTTTGTCGGGGTCGAGACAAGTGTCTTGATCTTGGGGGAGGCCACAGGTGTCTTGGCATCCCCATCCATAGTGGCCTGCATATCTTCAGGCGCCCCTTGCTATAACTAACCCCCAGGGTTGGGTTTTGGGGCTCAGCCCAAACCCTGGGGTTACGTTTCCCTTGTTGAGGCGGACAGTGGCTTCTGGTGGCGGCGACTGCTGGCTGCTGTTGTGGTGGTGCTGCTGTTGGCGGCGGTTGGGGGAGGCTGAGGCGGAGAGGCTGAGCGGAGGGGCTAGCGGGAGAGAGAGAGGGGCTGAGCGGAGGAGGATAGCAGGAGAGGTGGGAGAGGCTGAGCGGGAGAGGCTAGCAGGAGAGGGATCGAGGTCCGGTCTATTTCAGCCCTCCTCAGAGGTGACTGCCAAAGACAAGGCGTCACCCTTGACGTAGCCCATCAGATACAGAGATCAAGGAGACCACCGCATCGAGAGACTGCTCAACAAACACAGATACGAGAGCTCCTCACATCTCATCAGAGAGCCACCAAGTTACTGGATATATGGAGCAGTTCTGTGATAACACGATGCTCGCCCTGATTCGAAGGAGAGCAAGTGATTCCAGCCCAGGGAGCAATGCCTCCTTTGCCGCAAGGATCATCTCCAACCCATGCATAGACTACCTTCCAGCCAAGAGACACTTTGAGAGAGAGAGAGAGAGTTGGTTGCTGTCCGCTCCTGCACACCATAGGGGGGCAGCCCACGCCCTTCCTCCCGCTACTCCGGTGTCATCCAAAGGGGTGTTGCTAGCCTAGATCTATTGCTACAAAAGCATCACCACCACAAGTGGGGTGCTCTTGCCTTACATCAGAGTTACGAAGCATCCTTCTATTCTCTTTGGTTCTACTAATTAGACATGAGCCACAAGGACAAATAAATCACGCACCAAAGCTAGCAACAAACACTCTGCCATTCCATTCAATCACTTGTGACCCTTTGTCAAGCCTAGCTCCATAGTATTCGAAATAGCAGCCATCCCTAAATCAAAGTTGTGCATGGTGAGAATCGTTGATTCCTAGCTGGATGTAGCACATTTAAGCTTTAACATTGCACTAGCGTTGTAGGAATTATGAGTCTCAATGCATGGGTGGATCAGAGAGGGCTCTTTTAGGGATCCTGCAAGAGTCAAGCAAGGAAAATCATCTCTGAGCTAGGCTTGCACAATGCCATGTACTAGACTATCCCATCTGGCATTGAATCGGAGAGCAACTACGTATGTCAAGTAGTCTATGGCAAGTTGAAAGGATGTGTACTCGGTGTCAATGAGTAGAGGATTGATCTATGAATCTGAAATCTTCACGAAGATTCCATAGCCTCTGCTTGGCCATACCAGGTGCACCAGGGGGGGAGGGGCGGCTGCTCCTACCCACCCTCTGCTGCAGCATCACCTAGTATGCTCGCCACCAATGCTGGGCTTTCAGAGGGAAGGGAGAAAGCACGAGAAAGAGTGTGGAGAGGAGAGATGAGAGGATAAGGTGAGAATAGAAGGCTGAGGTGGAGAGGTAGAGGAGGAGGATAAGATTGACCAAGATGCATGAGGAGGTCTGCCACGATCCAAGGAGGGGGAGTAAGAACTCAACCTCTCCCAAGAAAAACACCAAATTATCCTAGGCCTTGGGGTAAGGAAACTACAAAGCACGAACCAATAAAAAATAATTCCAAGACTCAAATAGATTAAGGCTCAAGTAAAGATGATATTCCCCAAAGCAAAGGTCCCCTTCAAATACAAGTATGGCACTTCCCTATGGCCTCTTTACAACCCATCATTTGTGGGATAACTCCTATGCCACATGGCACTCTCCTGCTCAAACCCCATTTAGGCCTCTCCTATTCCATTCTTCACAAGGCCTGCACCACAGCCCTCGATGTCAACAAATGGGCTTGAAGAGGGTGAATCAAAAGTTTATTATGAATGAGCAGATTGTGTGAAGATAAGGAGAAAAGAGTACGTAAAGTACTTAATCAAATCGATAGACAAAGATATCAATGAAGGCACCTAGATATCTAAAGAGGAGCTCAAGGAAAATTTTCCCTTCTTGTACAAAAAACATCAGAGGAGAAAGGGAAAAGCTAGGCTGAAGAAACGAGCTAGCTTGTTTACAGTAATGTATCTCCAATCAGGAGATTGAAATCTTTCAAACAAAAAGAGTTCGATGCAGGAGCGTGCATGCTCAAACAAGAGCCATGGTACATTGTTGTAAAGTTGAGATTAATGAAGCCACTAACCTCAAGAAAGAGGCGGGCACATGGTATCCCTAGATGTAAAGTAGGAAAAAGATAGACTTAGCGGGGTATTAACTCCAGAGATAAGGTTTTCACATGGATTCCCCAAGCTCCCTACTACAGAGAGCATTTACGTACAGAGCTGAGTGAAACTCCTCCTTCCTTCCATTGCAATTGTGAAATATGTGGACTCTTTGCTATCTCCTACGTTGAGTGTTGCAGTGCTATGTGACTATAAGAGGGAAAGAGAGTGTCTCTCTTTGTGTTTATCAGTGGATGCATTTGTATGTGTCCTCCTGCTTGTGATTTTCTCTTCAGACTGGCTACGGGTCTTCATGCTCGTTTTTTCTGGATTTTGTTTGGCAAGCAATTTTGGTTGTTTGAAAAACATCCTAAGATTTTCTATTGTCTTTGTATCAGTCTCTCTGGGATGCTCATTCTTTTGGAGACCTTCCTCTGGCCTAGTTAGAAGTGTTTTATTACTGCTTCTAGTTTTGAGTAGTAGCTATTCCCTTTTGGACAGCTATGAATGTATATTCTTCTAAATGAAATATCTGCTTAACAAAAAAAGTATGTATGTGTGTGGTGTTGATTAAAGGAATTTTGCTTGAGAAATCCTTCATCACCACTATCATTGGTGCCAGCCACCCTTCCGAGGGTCAACTAGCACATAGCCCACCCTCTGGTGTCATTAGTGTCATTTGACTCCTTGATCACTTAGTGGTCATCCTCCTCTTCACTATTAGTATTTTCATCTTCCTCCTTGGTCTCATGGTGAAAATCGAACCAAAGCTTTGAATTTCCTTCGAGAATACCCTGCTAGATGAGATCAATCACCAGTTGGGAGAAATAATATTCCCTTAACTAGGTGTGACCACAAGCACTGATGTCACTTAGACGTTTGAGCTGCGTGATGGCAGGATGTTTGAGCTTCATGATGCATTGAGCATGTTGGACGCCCACGAGTAGTAGTAGAGATCCAAATAGCAGTCATGGACCCTCCACTGGCTATGAATGGAATGGATAAATGCATGTAAACTGAATGGAATGGATGATGTCGAAGACCTTGACTTGCTTGAAAATTAATGAGGATTCGTGGCCTGTTGGCGTATCCACGTACTATGAATTCCTATAACCTATATGGAGTGGATGATGCTGAAGACCTCAAAATCAATTTGGATTTGGTTGCATATGACTTATCATCACTGCTTGTAGTACTAGTCTTTTGTATCACTGCTTGTAGTACTAGCCTTATATAGTATGCACTGTTATCAGGTTGTGTGTATTCTCTCATCTCTATTTTCATTAGCTATGAATAAATGCATGTAAACTGAATGGAATGAATGATGCCGAGGACCTTGACTTGCTTGAAAATAAATAAGGATTGGTGGCCTGTTGGTGTATCCACGGACTATGAATTCCTATAACCTATATGGAGTGGATGATGCTGAAGACCTTAAAATTAATTTGGATTTGGTTGCCTATGGCTTATCATCACTGCTTGTAGTACTAGTCTTTTGTATCACTGCTTGTAGTACTAGCCTCTTGTATTTGTATTTGTATCACTGCTTGTAGTACTAGCCTCTTGTATTTGTATGAACTGTTAATTTAAGCTGTGGTTTTACAAAAAAGAAAAAAAAGGAAAAAAAAAGTATTTGTATGAACTGTTAGCAGGTTGTATGTATTCTCTTCTCTCTCTTTTCATTAAGCGTTCTCTCATATTCGCATACACTTGTACCATTGGGCCTCTTGTGAACTTGTAACCTCCCGTGCACTCATACCACAGCACCTCTTGTACACCTGCACCAAACCACCTTGCGTCTCTTCGCAGCATAACCCCATACAGTAAGAGACAAGTATAAACTGCACCTAGAAGCAAGAATCCTCGATCTAGGCACAAATTCTAAAGGATCATGGACTAGTTGAACATATATAGATCAAATGATTTTTCATGTACATCATCCGTATTAGAACTAATTGTTTGTGGTCCTCATTTATGTAGATTCCATATAAGGCACTTAACTACCTCACTGCAGAATGCAACTATGGTGGCAGAGTGACAGATGACCATGATAGAAGAACCCTTAAAACGATTCTAGAAAGCTTGTATTGTGAAAGGATACATGATGATGATTTCCCATTTTCAGAAAGCGGACTATATCGTGCCCCTCCTGATGGTAAGTTTTATAGAGGGACAATCAATTTTCACGTCTTCTGAACAATTGATTGGCTTTGAAAATTGAATGGCTCAGGGTTTTTCTTCTAAATAAAGCTAGAAGGTAGCCTGTCTCAATTTCTGATATTTTTTGTTGAAATTACAGGAAACTACGAGGATTATCTAGAATTTATTAAAAGACTACCCACACAGAACCGTCCTGAAATTTTTGGTTTCCACGAGAACGCAAACATTACCAAAGATTTGAATGAAACTGCTGGTCTCCTCGCATCTCTTCTGCTTGTACAGCCCTCCGACACTGCAAATGTCAATTCTTCAAGTGGATCTCAAAATTCCAATGAAGATATAATTTTGGAAATATGTAATGAGATCTTGGGAAAGATTCCAAGTAATTTTGACATAGAGACTGCACAATCCAAATATCCAGTAACTTACTTTGAGTCAATGAACACGGTCTTATGTCAGGTCTCTCTCTCTCTCTCTCTCTCACAAACAGGAAATCAACTTAATGGACAGCTACAGAATATAGAAATACCTCAGGAAAGACATACTCTTATGTTTATTTAATTACTTTTTAGGCTTTGCTGCACCCATGAGACAAAATACGTGGCTGGATGTATGCTAAGTCACTGCAGGAATTGAACGTTATTTCTTTATATTCTTTTGTATTTCTTTTTACTGTTCAAAAGTGTCTGCTGTTGGATTTTGGGAACTGTTATGGGGCTATGCAATCAATCAGAATTACTTCATTATGCGGTATGGAGTTAAATGCCCTGACACAAAGGGAATTAATGGCATTTCAGGAACTTGAAAGGTTCAACAGGCTGCTTAGTGTCATCAGATCTACCTTGAGAGAACTACAGAAGGCTGTAAAAGGACTCATTGTCATGAGTGCCGAACTGGAGCAGCTAGGCAAAAGTCTTTTAGATGGAAAGATACCTGCCATGTGGGCTGCAAAATCGTACCCATCTAGAAAGCCTCTTTCAAGCTACGTTTCAGATTTGCTTGAGAGGATCAAATTTTTTCAAGAGTGGTTACTAAATGGAACTCCCACGGTATATTGGTTGTCTGGATTCTTCTTTACCCAGTCCTTCCTAACGGGAGCCAAACAGAATTTTGCCCGCATGAAGAAGGTTCCTATTGATATGATTGACCTGGAGTTTAAGATAATGCCAGATCCAGTAAGTTGTTTTGAAAAACTTAAGCATTCCTATAATTTTAAGACCATTCCTATAACTTTAGGACCATAATTTTGAAAACTTAAGCATTCCTATAAATTTAAGTCCATACTAAAGGCTTGAGTAAAAAATATTGCCCCTCCTCTTTCACGACGAGGGAGGCCATTTTATAGTATTGAAATACATGGGAATAACAGAAGTGGGGTTTTCATTTTGTCATGCAGTTTCCCTTTCTTCAAATAATTGAACATTACTTGTTTCCCATTTTTGAACAGGGATTGTGTGTCACCAAGCCAGAGATTGGAGTGTATGTAAAAGGCTTGTTTATTGAAGGAGCAAGGTGGGATTCTTCAAACAATACACTCGGTGAATCAGAACCAAAAGTACTCTACTCTCCATGTCCCATAATATGGGTCATCCCTCGTGAGATCTCCATGTTTGAGCAGTACGCTCATTATCTGTGTCCCTTGTACAAGACGAGCGATCGCCGTGGCATCCTTTCTACAACAGGACATTCCACTAATTTCATAATGGAAGTGAAGCTCCCGACGGACAAACCTCAAGAGCACTGGATTAAACGAGGCGTTGCACTTCTGTCACAGCTAGACGAGTAATCGTACAATGTTTACAGCGAGGTGTCAATAAATACTGGTGGGCACATACTCGTTGTGTGCTCCAGTGATCAGGAGTGATTCAATAGTTCGCGACGAATAGAATCCGAATTAAAAGTTATATTAACTCACTTTGCATATATATATATATATATATAAAAACTAAATAGCCGGCTTTTATTAAAATAAAGGGTAAAATGGGGGGGTCCAATCCCTCACAAGGGTAAAATGGGGGGGGTGAGTCCCCTGCAAGACCCTCACAAAACTTGGCCCACCAAGGGGCAGAGCCCTAGGCCTACGCTCGAAGAGCAGGCTACGCCTCAACCACAACAACTCACACTCACCCCTGGAAGACCAAGTTCATCTCAGCAAGACATCTACTCACCACCAAGTCATAATCTCAGCTGTAAATGAAGGCTGTGTGAGGGCCACTTTGCTTATATTGGCTAAGTGCCATTGCATCTTACTTATAAGCCTGATCTTAATTTTACACATGTACTTGGTTTCTTAATCTTTTGGTTCACATGGTTGTAGTTCTCTCTCTCTCTCTCTCTCTCTCTCTCTCTCTCTCTCTCTCTCTCTCTCTCTCTCTCTTCTCTCTCAAGGACTACATCATCACCTTAGACTTGATGTGAAAAAAAAAGAAACGCAGGACTGTCCTCAGACAAACACAAAATGACTCAGTACTTTACTGCTAACCCCATACAATCATATCCACTTCTTCAAAATCCAACTCTAGAGACAAAATTGTATCTTCGGGACTTCTCCGGGATCAGTACTGTAATGTGGTAGCTCTCAAGGTAGAGCTTACGCACCGACTTTCAGAGCGGGTATCCAGAGCACACAAGTAACAAGTCAACCTCCCACACAATCTGACTAGAACACACCCAGACTCTTTAAAAGAGGGGAAAGCCTACACAGCCCGAAACAGACTGAACTCATATCTCAGCCTTCGCTTATGCACATGCTCACAGTCCCTTTCATCTACGGAATCCCTCTCCTACAGTGTAGCCCTTCAATCAACACCGCTGTGATCCTTGCGCTGCTCTCTCCTCTTCACTCTAGGAGCCTCCCACCATCGCACCAGCTCTTCGTACAGCTCGTCCGCTCTTCACAGACTCCTCTCTCCCCCGCTATCTCCTGCCTCTTCTCCTTTATCTGCAAGCCCAAGACTCCACGTACCATGCTCGCTCATCAACCAGAAGCTTCCCTCTTCTATTACGTAGCCACATGTATGAGCACGATGCCTTCTCAATCAGTCCAGCCACCTCAGCCTAATCTGCCACCTCACTAGTGACATTTTACCACTCTCAAGACATTTCCCCAAAATCACATTAAATGCACATTTTGGACCTTTAGTCACACAATTCCCACACACATTAGCACGCACATTAAAGCTTGCATGCTCCCCCATATACACACATGAAAAGCCCCTTGACATGGGCACCAGAACACATCAATTCCCATAACATATAAGACCACAGTGACTCAGGAAAATATAAAAAAACCCTTCATGACTTGACTTTACATGACCCCAAAAACATTCACTTCACAGACTGGATACCCTTGCTCTGGAGGTCTGGTACAACCACATTGCATTTCATCATTTCCCTAATAAGTCCCTGCAAAAAAACTTTGTCTTTCAAGTTCAAAATAAAAAGGTCTTTTACATGTGCAGCCAGTTACATTGGCTTATTCACACACAACCCGCAAATTAACACTATCATGTGTTCAGTGTCTACCCTCACGCACAATCTATGTGGAGAAAAATATATACAGATTTTATCCTATCATATTAGCCCAACCAAAAAGCTGCAAACACTCATGTTTGACAGCTTGGAGCCAACATAAACTGCACTGCAGCAAGTATATCTTCAGTCAAAACTTCACTGGACACATCTTTTTCCATCACAACTGGCCCACATGTTGACACTTGCATTATTCTTATCACATACTTCTTCAACCGGTACCCATTCACTCGATTGGTGTGCAAACTTCCATCCAAATCACTCAACTGATAAGATCCATTTGAATACTTCTTAAACACACTGAAAGGACCCACTCACTTTGTCACAAATTTAGTCTTGAAAGTACTATCCAGTTTATTGTCATATCTTAATACAAAGTCTCCTTCTTTGATGTTCTTATCCATTAGCTTTCATTTGATTCTTTTCCTGAGTCTGAGCATAGTGTTCAACTGCTTTCATTCTATCAAGCTGAGCTTCCTGTAGTTCAACCAACCTTCTTTCATACTCGGTGTTAGGTTCTTCATCCATTTTCATGAGCAACTTCAAAGCTGGAATTTCTACTTCTAATGGCAACATAGCTTCTTTTCCATATACAAGATAAAAAGGAGAAAACTATGTACCTTCCTTGACTGCTATTCGGTAAGCCCACAGTGCTTGTGGCACAACTTGATCCCAGTTTTTCCCATGCATCTTCATGATCTTACTCATCATATTAATCAACTCTCTGTTGAAATATTCATTCTTACTGTTACATTGAGGATAATAAGGAGTAGCATATCTATGCTTAATTCTGAGCTTATCACACAACAAGTCAACCAACTCACTCCTAAATCCAGGCCCTTTATCACTTACCAATTCTAGAGGCATTCCAAATCTACAACATATATCTTCATATATGAACTTGCTCACTTGTTTAGCATTGACTGAAGCAACTGCCCGTGCTTCTGCCCATCTCGAAAGATACTCTACCACAGTGAGAATGTAACACTTACCTCCTGAAGTCATGGGAAGTGGACCGATTGCATCAATCCCCCACTTCTCAAATATGTTGTATGCTATGATGAGATTTCTCAACTCTGGATGTGATACTCTTCTTCCCATCTGTTGGCATTGTAAACAGGATTTGTACCAATGCTTTATATCTCTCTATAGAGAGGGCTAGATATACCCTTCCATTAGTATCTTTCTTAGCATTGTCTTGAATGCGAAATGTCCACCACAAATCCCCTCATGATTTGCCTCAAGCACATGCATGATCTCAGCTTGCTATGGGATTCTTCTCAAAACTAAATCTGCACCCTTCATATACAAAACATCGTCAATAAGACAATAAGGCTCACAAGTCTTAACAAATCTAGAGTAATAGGAAGTGGATGTTTTATGAACAATTTGCATCTATACAACTAACTCGGCAATGATGTCAAACCATTCCACCGGTTGCTTTGTCAATACTCTTCCTGTAAGAACCATCAAAGAACAAGGTATAGCTGTCTTCTAAACTTTTTTCCTGCACTCTTTCAGTATGATCTTCCACTTCCTTGACTAAAATAGGAGTATCTTTGTAAGTAAGCAAATCGGCCAGGGTTGCTCTGGTTGAGTTCTCTACCAGGAAAGTAAAAGTATACTCCTGCAATTCTGTTACCCATCTCACCATACTTCGTGAAAAATTAATACCATTCACAAGTTGTGGCAACAGAGTACAACTGGTAAGTACCACAAAAGAATGAGGCAATAAATAATTCCGAAATCTTCTACATGCAAATACAAAGCTGGCTAATACCAATTCAGCAGCTGAATACTTCTTCTGTGCTTCACTTTTTACCCTACTAGCAAAAAACATAGGCCTCATATACCTTGATTGCTCTCCCTGCTGCAATAAAATGGCTCCCAATGCATTTGGCTCCACTGAAGGATTGACATAGAAAGTCTTATCGAAATCAGGAGCTTTAACACTTGACACTCTTCCAACAATCTCTTTGACTGCTTCAAAAACCTCTCCACATTCACTTGTCCATTGCAAAGGCACCTTCTTCACTGCTTGTTGTAATGGATACAAAACTTGAGAAAGCATCTGGAAAGATACTTAACCTTTTGCAAGAAAGTATGCAACTGCCTTGTCTCTGTTGGAGGTGCTAGAGTAACCAATGCTTTGATCTTTTCAGGTTCTGGCTCTATTCCGTTCTCAGAAACAACATGACCCAATACTTTAATACTTGGCTATGCCAACTTACATTTTTTGGGATTAAGTTGTCCTCCACTATCATCAATTCTCCCAAGTACTTGATCCAGTTTGGAACAATGATCCTTCCGATCACTAAAAATACAAATATCATCAATAAAAGCCTTGCAAAATTTATCAAGAAAAGGGGCAAGTACCTCATTACTGTTCTCCTGATAATGCGAGGGAGCATTCTTCAAACCAAAAGGCATCTTCTTATAAGAAAAGCAGCCCTAGGGAGTATGTGTTAATTACAAACCGTTGAATGCTATGATGAAGAGTAATCACTATCCTCTCCCACATGTGGATGACATACTGGATAAGATAGCCGGTCATGAGATGTATAGTTTATGGGGTATTCGGGCTATTTTCAGATTGCAATTGCTCCTAAAGACCAGACAAAGACAACTTTCATTACTCTCCATCGTCCATCTTTCTTTGGTACGATAACCACAGGGCTGGCCCAGTCAGAGTGAACAATGGGAAAAATTATATCAGCCTTAAGCAACTTGACCACCTCCTCTCGAAGTACCCTCACTTGCTCAGGTGTCAATCTTTTCATTTTCTGAAATACCGGCCTTGCATCTTCTTTTAATTCAATCTTCAAAGGCTTCCCTTTAAACCCTCTAATCTCTTCATATGATGTGATAAATAAATAGGGATACCTGCGCAACATGGCTGAATACTCTTCCTTTTCTTTCAGAGTAAGATCTGGATTAATCATTTGCTGTACTAATTCCTGTGTTGAGACAGGTGCCTCTTTAGATTGCATAAACTCCTCCATTGCTTCAAATCTGTCCTCTTCTAACTGATGTACAGTTTCAGCCTGCTCCTTTGTACCCAAAAAGTTCACTCCCTCAATGAAAGCAACCTAAGCTTCATCACTGTCTCTCAGCATGACTCACCATATCAAAACTGAACTTTTTACCATTAGATGTATATATTGAGATTATTCCCTTCCCCAATTTTGAATAGCTCCCACTTTTCTCAACCAAGGTCTGCCTAAAATGAGAGGGTAAGCACCCATACCTGCCGGCATAACATGACAATCTATTCTGCAATGCACATTGAAGACTTCCACATCCAAATCCTTCACTACCCCCAAACTCTTCACTCTGGCATGGTTGGCCATTCTTATTCGGAAGTGAGAAAGATCAATAACCTCCAAACCCACCTCTCAACACAAGATTGAGTCATCACACATATCTGGGCACCTCCATCAATGTATGCCTCTCCAAGCTCATATCCTTTATGCCATGCCTCCACCGAAGGGCAAATATCAGGAAGCTCCAAAATAGACATAATATTTTTTGCTACTTTATGCACAACTCTCTTCTTACCTGGATTTACAGCTTTCCTCCATTCTCTCTTCAGCCTTGGATAGAGCCCAACCATCTGTGGAAAAGTAATATCCACCTTTCTGTTAGACAAATCAGCAATCAAATCATATTCAGCCTGCTCCTTTCCCAAGGGATAATCAGCTGTTCTGTACTTCTGTCTGGGCTTCCTTACCTTTTTCCTCTGGTAAGTAACAACATCTTCAGCCTGCTTACTCTTTTTTACACTTGGCTCTCCTTCTTCATCCCTGTCTCTCTTCCCAAGAGGCAAAACGTCTAAATTACTCTCTTCCAATCCAAGCACGCTGATAAACTTACCTTTCCCCTTATCTTCAAAAGAAACCTTCTTTACTACGTTACTACTTGAAGGTCCAGGCTCTTTTATCTCCACTCCATGATCAGTTGACCTATCATTTAAATTTGAAGGAAGTGGGTACACATCACCGCCAACTCTGGGGGGCTTATCACATTGCGTACTATAATGTCCCCAATCTAGACAATTGAAGCATTGTACATACAGAGCGTACACTCCCCGTCCTCTCCCATCTTGCAAAGGTGCTTGAACACTTGAATTGGATGCATTACCTGCTCCTCTACCACCTGGAGTCCGACCTCGTCCTCTTCCTGCCATAAGGTTTAAACTGAGATTCTTCATTAATTCAACCATTTCATAAATTTCATCCTTCATTGATCCCTCTTTCTTTTCTTCTGGCCTCACTCGCTCAATTACATTCTGCAAAGGCATCTCCATAACAGAAGGAACAACGGGCACGCCATACTCCAACTGAATTATCCTTCTTTTCTTCCTCTCTTTCTCCTTAGCCACTCTCAGGGCTTCCTCAAAAGTTGGCAGGTCCTTCACCTCAACCTTCACCCGTATCTCAGGCTTTAATCCTGCAATAAATCTATCCTTCTTTATGACACGAGGTGGTACTTCTGGCAAAAGAATGGACTGCCATTTATTCCACATGACCATAAATCTACTCACATAATCATCCATAGTTTGGTCTTTCCTTTGATACAAAGCACATAACTCCCTCCATACTCCATTTGCATCCCTGGTACATGCAAACCGTGCTAAAAAACCACTTCTTACCTCTCCATAAGTGAGATTCCTGCGTTCTCCTTGCTCATTTTGAAAACTGGCCTGAAATTCCTGCAACCATGTACGGGCTTCTCCCATCAAGCACAAAAATAAAATTTGCAGCAACACTTCGGGTGCATTTCTGTCTTTTATGAGAGCTGTGAACTCCATACTCTCAATAAACTTTTCAGGGTCTTCATTGGGTAAACCATAAAATCTTGCAAATTCTTGAGCCATTTTCCAAGATCACTGAGTACTCCTTGACTTGTGTGGACTTTCACTCACCAAAACAAAGACTATCCCCAGCAGGATCGCCAACACAATGATGTGAAAAAAAAAGAAACACAGGACTGTCCTCAGACAAACACAAAATGACTCAGTACTTTACTGCTGACCCCATACAATCATATCCACTTCTTCAGAATCCAACTCTAGAGACAAAATCATATCTTCGGGACTTCTTCGGGATCAATACTGTAATGTGGTAGCTCTCAAGGTAGAGCTTATGCACCGACTTTCAGAGCGGGTATCCAGAGCACACAAGTAACAAGTCAACCTCCCACACAATCTGACTAGAACACACCCAGACTCTTTAAAAGAGGGGAAAGCCTACACAGCCCGAAACAAACTGAACTCATAGGCGCTCACCCTTCGCTTATGCACACGCTCACAGTCCCTTTCATCTACGGAATCCCTCTCCTACAGTGTAGCCCTTCAATCAACACCGCTGTGATCCTTGCGCTGCTCTCTCCTCTTCACTCTAGGAGCCTCCCACCATCGCACCAGCTCTTCGTACAGCTCGTCCGCTCTTCACAGACTCCTCTCTCCCCTGCTATCTCCTGCCTCTTCTCCTTTATCTGCAAGCCCAAGACTCCACGTACCATGCTCGCTCATCAACCAGAAGCTTCCCTCTTCTATTACGTAGCCACATGTATGAGCACGATGCCTTCTCAATCAGTCCAGCCACCTCAGCCTAATCTGCCACCTCACTAGTGACATTTTACCACTCTCAAGACATTTCCCCCAAATCACATTAAATGCACATTTTGGACCTTTAGTCACACAATTCCCACACACATTAGCACGCACATTAAAGCTTGCATGCTCCCCCATATACACACATGAAAAGCCCCTTGACATGGGCACCAGAACACATCAAATTCCCATAACACATAAGACCACAGTGACTCAGGAAAATATAAAAAAACCCTTTATTACTTGACTTTACATGACCCCAAAAACATTCACTTGACCACACACTAGATACCCTTGCTCTGGAGGTCTAGTACAACCACATTGCATTTCATCATTTCCCTAATAAGTCCCTGCAAAAAAACTTGTAGTCTTTCAAGTTCAAAATAAAAAGGTCTTTTACATGTGCAGCCAGTTACATTGGCTTATTCACACACAACCCGCAAATTAACACTATCATGTATTCAGTGTCTACCCTCATGCACAATCTATGTGGAGAAAAATATATACAGATTTTATCCTATCAACGTTATGAGCATTTTGTAATATTTATTGATGAGAAAACTTGATGTTGTAAATGAACTAAATTTTAAATATAAAGTTGTTACTTTATGTATATGACTTATGTAGGAATTTGTTTTACACATATTTATTATAAAAGTGTATCTCATCATTGCAAAGGATATGTTCTAAATAATCGGGTGCCTTTTTCTCGAATAGATAAATATCTACTAATTTTTGTAGCAAAGTTATTTCCTTCAATTTTACTAGGATTCTTGTAAGGTGGATCACATGTTTTCTTTGATTTAGAATGACATGAAATATTCTTTTAGAACACGGACATACAATCATGTAAGTACTTTTGTCGACTTTCTATAATGAAGCATTTCATGGATTGTAATATTAATTCCTCGAACAATGTAAGTTGTTCCTAGTTTGGTTGGTATTATGGTTTCTATGTGGTACATGGAATCAAAATTTCTTGAAAATGAAAGAACCAAATTATTGAATGAAACAAGTTTACGTCTTTGCTATAATTACTTTATACATTTGAAGTGTAGTAAAGGTTTTTATTTTTAAAATGTCATTTAGAAAGTGGTAGGATATGTTGAAATAAAGAAGTGTGAATTGACATACTTGGATTTATTGCTTTAAAGATATTGAAAAAAAGCTTCTAATCAAATACAATAGGCAAGTGGATTTTGTCCTTTAATGAGGCATTTAAGCTCATTTGCTTTGGATGGGATCATCATTTACAAGTTGTGGATGTGCTACAATTTGGAAACACAAAACACAATTAGATTTATGGAACTATATGATTGTTCGTGTCATGTAGAAAGTAGTGGGATATGTCTAAGTAACAAGAAAGAAGTGACATACTTGAAATCGTTTCTCTGAATATTTTAAACGAAGTTTGTTTAAATACAATAGGTATGTAAATTCTATCATTTGATAAGGCAATTCAATATACTTGTTTCGGATGATATCATCATTTAGAGGTTGTGCTTATGCTAGGAAAAAAACTTATTTTGTGAATATGATAGCTAAGCGTATTTTGTTGTTCAATGAGGCAATCAAATATATTTCTTTGGGATGATATCATTGTTTATAGGTTGTGGTGTGTAAGGAAAAATCTAGAAACAAAGAAACATGACAAGATGTAAAAATTAGGTTGGTAGTATGAATCTAGGTGGGGAGCCTGTGAGTTTGAGCAAGAAGGGGGGAGCAACCATAATGTGAGCCTTGAGAGAGGACGAGTGAGAGCCAAGTGGAGAGGGGGGGAAGCTGAGTAAATAGAGGAGAGGAGACTGGGGCCAAAGTGAGCAAGGGCCAGAAGAGAAGAAGAACAGAGGAAGAACCAAGTGGGAGGGGGGGAGCAAAGCGACTAAGGAGACGAGGCTTCATAGAGGAAGAAGGGGGGGAAGCTGACTACGAAGAGGAGGTGGGATGTGGTGGAGGTTTTTGCTCCACCTCCCTCCCCTTCCCCCAATTAATCGTTAATATTTTAGCCTTTATAAACACCCCTCTCCCATTCACATCCGCTAATACTAATTGATTTTTGTTCTCTTAGGGACATAATGCTAGTATTGTTTGCGTTTACCCATGTTAAAGAATACTTATTATGTGAATGCATTTGTTATTTTATGTGGAATAAGTGTACTTCGCCTAATCATACATTTCAAATGCATTGAAACCTTGCATTTTAAAAGGTAATTAGTATGCAACATAACATTCAAAGCTAGCATTTTAAAACGTAATCAGTATGCACTATAAATAGGGAAATGATAAATCCAATAAGCACATATTATTCTCGTAAAGCAGTTTGTGTTCCAATTCTCAAATAGCTTATGTCTCTATTTGATAATGAGTGAGATCAAATTGGCTTGTTTTATGTTAGCAAGTGTACATTTGTGGGTGTCTTGAACAATAGTGTCTTAGCCTTGCCAGATAAGCCAGGCATGTAAGTTGTAAAATCTTATCTTCTTTTATGTATTTTGTTCTTCATGTATGTATATACGTATGTATGTGAACATGTCATCACATACATATTTTTATATCATGGTATGTTCTCATTTTCAAGTGTACATTTTTTAAAAAATAAGTTTCTATGCAAGATAAATGCAGATAATCTATCTCACCATGGGACTCCTTGCATAGAAGTGGCTCACTTAGTGTGGACCCACGGGATTACGTGTGTAGTTACTTGACTCCATTGAAGTTCCTTATTGGAATCACTTCTCCTCTCATATTTCTTTGGTAGTGGCAGAGTTGGCAGACACATTACTACAGATCAGGGTTGGTATGTCACTTGTATTGTGTGGCTGATCATTGGACACTCATACATGCCCATGCTGATCAATTTTCCTTCAAGGTTCATGGAACATATACCTTGCTTTGTGATGTAGGTAATGTGCATAATAAGATGATCAGGTATTGCTATAAATAGACTATTACACTCTCGTAATCTTGTTGCATCAATAATTTTCCCATTGACATACATTTTTTACCTGGTGCGTGAGTTATTGGTGGGTGTCTTTTGGCAAGAAAAAGCCACACTACCAAGATGGCCTCGATGGGCTGGGTTGTAGGGGAGAGAGCTAATAAGAGACTCTTTCCATGTTGAAAGAGTCTGGAAAGAGTGCAAAACAAATGACCATAGCGCACTCGTATGTCTGAGGAGGTGCATAGAGATCTCGAAACTTCCTCGGTTAATATCATGGTATACCTTCTGCTACATATCTTTTATGATTTAATCATATTCTTATACCTCGCATTTATGATCCTTGGAGATACAATTATAGACTTCTTTGCAGGTTGTGGGGGCATGGGGTGACTTAGCAAAGAAATGCTACGGCATTGTCTTTGCATTGAAGAGGATGAGTACATGGTCCACAATCTTCTTCATGATCCTTCATGTGATGTCATGTGATCCTTCTTTTTGTTTTAAAAATTGAATTGTATAGCCTATAGTAGAAGAAAACCATCCAAATTTTGCTTACTATTTTATCAGAAATGAGCAAATCTCATAAGTTTTGTGCTGCCATGCAATAGATTGCTCTTTTTCATCTATAGCTATCCATTGGTTGTCTCCATCATTGTTTTGATGTATTTCAATGTTTATCCAAGCTTCATGTCAAAAAAATTTAATGGTTATGATCTACGTTGTTCAAACAATCTGGCCTTAGCCAAAAAACATGGTTGAGGGAGAGGTGAGAGGAATGTTGGGGTGCTTGGATGAGGAATAGAGACACAAAAGTGAATATGCGCAGTCAATAGAAATAAAATTTAAGACAATGGTCAAGATCCATATGTCAGAATACACACATCACAGATCTCTTCTTTGCATGATTTTACCACTAGCTTTCCATCCTTTATTCCTAGCTTTCCATCAGTGCAAGTTGACATAGGAGCAAAGGCATTGGGATAGTCTTAACAAAATTGCATATAATTCATGACATGTATGGATGAAACTTTCAAATGCTTCCCCTCTTGTAGTCTACTAGAGGCTAGTGCAAGACTTCATTGCATTGATGTATGTTTGAGTGCTCTTCCTACTTTCTGTAAGGAAAAATCATGGCATTCCCAAAAACCACATCATGAATTGGAGTTATCCTAGATCCATATTCTTGGCCTGAGAGTGCATCCGGTTTTGTTTTGCGGTATTGTACATATTTTAAAATTGGAAAAAGAGGGGCAGCTTTATTGGGGGGAATTCTCAATTGGTATCAGAGCGTGGGTGTTCTAGTTGAGCCCGAGTGTGAGTATAGAGCTCGAAGTCTGCTGCTACAGCTCTGTGGGAGGAAGAAGAAGCTCCGTTGGGTGACTTTACCTACATCTTGGTGTGTAGAGACCTTGCATAAACCTTTGGAAAGTTGTGAGTGGTTTTTTGTAAACCAACAGGTGGTTTTGGTCGAAAAAGACGTTTTTTGATGATTCCCATGTTCCTTTCAACGGCTGAGAGTTCGTAATGACTTGCAGAGGCAGCCATTGCTTGCTTTTGGTGTCCATTGCACTTCGGGAGTTCAGAAACTCCTTCATTTTTGAATTTGGGATCATTTCATTGGATTTCTGGCTCACTATCTCTGCTTCAACGTTTTTCTGCTAGTGTGTTGGAACTCGAGTTTGAAACAACCATTCGCAGATCTGCCAGTTCTAATGGACTCAGGAGATCTTAAAACGTCTATGTTGCTCATCATTCACACTCCGGTGGTGTTTACAAACAAGTCTGTTTGTAAAAACGTTTTTTGGTCCATGTGTTGGACCCGGTGATTGGGACCACAGTTTTCAAAACCATATGTTCCATTTCATTCCAGAGGCCCAAAAACCCCTACTTACCAGCTCTTGCACGATTCCGTGGAGATTGGGAGAAGTTTTGTCTCTTTGAGGCACCGAATCGTTTGTTTCTCTGTCAAAAAACCCATTCAAAGGTTCAAACCTTTGATTTTTGGATTATAGGTGAATTGCAAGGTTGACGCCCTATTTCCCATTCATCAATTGGGATTTTGGAGTTCTAGTGGAGATTAGTAGAGAGCATGAGGATTAGTATATGACATTTGCCTTGGAGCCAAATGGGCCCAAAGTGGTTGTAAAATGAGAATGAGAGAGGTACATGAGAGTACAAGGGTTATCCCTCCCTTCAAAAGGTGGAATGTATGTAAGACAAAGGTTTTAATTTGGTCTTCATCGTGTACTTGCAAGTTTTGGAATAGAAGCTCTCTCTTTCTCTTCATTCTCTTGCATTGAGTCTTCTTGCTCCTTCTTTCTAAGTTGTCTTTGTGATTTTCACTCTCCCCCTTTCCCTTTCTTCCCTCACCTTTGCTCTCATCCCTTTCTTCCTTTCCCTCTCCCCTTCCCCCTCTCTCTTTCCCCCTCCTGAAATCACTTGCACACAATCCGATCGACACTTGGGTGACACAAGCTTGAGTCTTGTGCATACAAAGCTTCCACAAGGAGTTGTTTGGGAGTATAGTCTTGGATGGCATTCTTCCAAGATCCCCATAACACGTGAATCAATGCCCAGACTACACGTTTTTGGCACCGTTGTCAAGGGATTCAAGGTATGCTTTTGTATTGCACAAGCCGTCTAATGTTACCCACCCATTGCACAATGCTCCTAGCTTATCTAGAAGTGTTGTTAGTGGTGTATAGGATGGGATTAAAGGAGGAAAGTGTGACTTTGGAGTAGGAAAAGTAAGAACTGTTACTTATGCCCATAATGTGTTTTTCACACATTTGAGCTTGTTTTTTAGTGTTTTTTATTGTCACATTGTAGGAATAGCTAGTTGGGATGATTGCTAAAGTGTGTGTGGTGTCACATCTCACTTAAAAGCACTAAAAAATGAGTTTGGATCAAATTAAGTTGACACAAGAGAGAGTTCTCAACCACCCCCTTCAAAAATCTCCCATTTGATGCTTTTAAGTTGTTGTTTTTTGTGCTTTTTTTGTTTGAGTAGGTAGAATAGGTAGTATAGCATCCATTTTTGCTCATAAACCTTGCACAAAAACTCAAAAATCCACAAAGAGCACCAAAACCTAGTCAGCAACATAGCTAGACTATGAGTCACTGCTTTACAACAAATAAGCCAGTCATTGCTTTATAAAGTAGTGCGACTGACATGTGAATTGCCAGTTGTCCACCCACCTCAACTAACACCATGCGGCATTTAATGAACTCACAACTATCACTTCAGAGGTCAACCCTTGCCTTAAGGTTAACACAATAACTTGCAACATGTTGCTATACCGGTCATTACTATATTTAACCCGTTGTATTAAGCAATCATTGCTATATCAGCCGTTGCTTTAATCACCCATCGTATTATTCAATCGTCATTGCTTTAAGAGTCACTTCTACATTTCTAACCTAATGACTGCTGATACTATACTACTAACACAATGAGACTGACAACACAACGACTCACTGAGTTGCTTCTTTAAGGCTAATGAAGTGACTACTGCTTTAAGGGACAGAGGGCACAGGAAATGATTCTGACTGGGGGCTACCAGGTGGGGTAGGTGACCACATGCACTTGAGGTCTAGGAGGGTGATAGGTGTTGAACCCAAACCGAAGGATAGCACTTCAAACATTCATCTCACCAATCTACCTTGGATCATCGTTGTGGCCAAGACAATAATGTCAAAACTTCTGCAAGAGCTTCTCACTCAGTTGTGTTGTAATTCCACTCGGGTTGAGTCATCAATTGTCTTGCATAATAATCCTATTTCCTCTCAAAGTGGGAACCTATAGGGCCGCATGTTTAATTCTATGAGGGTGAATCATCCTTCATAAGAACGTTTGAGCCTTGGGTACCCAGATTCTGGCCACTAAGTCCAATGGGCAGGGAACTAATCAAATGGTCTTTGGGTCCCATTAGATTGGATAATGGCTCCCTTAAGCACGAGGATGTAGTGGAAGGGGTGGGGGATTGGGGTCTTATAGAGCTGGATTTAGGAGCCATGGAGGCCCTAGGATTCGGATTTAAGTTTTCCCCCATTTTAGCTTCAAAGCTCATAGCATCCTCCAAGCTTGAGGACTTCATGTGTGTCGGACCATATAGAAGCCAATGTTGTTTGAAGGGCCACCTGCAATTCCTAGACTTGGTGCTCTCTTTGTTGGGCAACCACTTGGAGTTATGTGATTAGGGCGGCCTGTTGTTGTATCTATAACTCCAGTGCCTGCTTTTCCTCCAAAACCCATGCATGTTGCTATTGCTCGAGTTTTGCCTATTGTCGCAATGCATCGTAGTCGGCCTGGAGACTGTCTGTGCTTGATCTTTGTGTCGCTAGGGCTTCCTTTGTTTAGAAGAGCTCTTGTTCAAGATTTTTTCCCACTTCAATGGCATGTAGCCCAATGGCTTTGACAACTAGTCGTGTCGGTATGCATGTTCCTTTTGGAGTGATGTGGTCGTTTGGTTGAACTGCTATGAGACCTGGAGAATTTCTTCATGTTGTCGCCTATGTAGGGCATTCTGGGCTACCATACTAAGTGCCAAGATCGATTGGAGGAAGGTCAGCTCCTTTATGTCAATGCGGTGGTCCCTTCTTATTAAATCCCTGTACCCTTCGGGGGAGTTGTACGAGGTGGATGTGCAATACTCCAAAGCTTGTTGGAACAAATTGGGGATGAAGGGTATTTGGAGGGGATTTTGTGCTTCAGCTTCTCTTTATTGTGGGGGAGGCGGCAATTGATTTGGCTCCTGCGTGTCCTGAGACAAATATCTGATTTCATCATTTAGACCAATGGCCTTCTTGAGTCTATGTTCTCGCTCTCAGCATTCTTATGACTTGGCTGCCTTTTTCCATTCTTCCTCTGCTCGGAGCTTCTCTTGTTCTTCCTGTTGCTTCCTTAGGAGTTCATCTGCATGTTTCTCACCCTCCTCTCTTTGCTGCTAGGATGCCTTGGAGCTTTCTTGTGGCCTCTTCTTCTTGGATTTTCCTGGTTGTTTCTTCTACTTGGGATTTCTTGGTAATCTCATCGTCTTTTCTTTTCTTTGTCAATGTCATTCAGGCAGATGGTACTAACAATAACCGGATGTCTCTATCTGCATCACCATAACCTACCGGAATGGATCATTGAAAAGTTGATGGATGATGGCATCCAACGGTCCCTCCTCCAAATCTGTACACCACATGGGGAGGAGCTCCAAAAGGTACTCCTTTTCCCATGGCCCCATCTTATGGGCATGCACCTAACATGAATGTACCTATGCCAAGGCCCATACCGATACAGCTAGTAGGCCGGAGCACCCCACGCATGTTGACCCTAGGTCCCATGAGGCCAGAACTAGAGAACTCTATTTTTATTTGGCCAAAAAATGTCTATAATCCACCCCAAGAGCCACCCAACTATGATAAAGTGCCAGCCCCTCAAGCATCTCCGCCTGCACCACAGACAAAGCTCATAAAGGAGGCAGTGAGGATCCTAGTGCAAGCACTAGGAAGGGGGCCACACCCCAAGTGGTCATGGAAAGAGACACTAATGCTTCACAGAGCCTTCCGGCCATGATCTCTAAGCTTATCACTAAGCTTTTAGGAGAAGGAGATCTCATCTCCCACATCAAAAGGTTCGAGTAGATCTGTGAGACCTTTGGAGACATCGGTGACTTAGATAAAATGAATGCGTTCAGGCTTAGCTTTGATGGTAAGGCATGACAATGGTATAGAGCCTTAGGGGCTGAGGAAAAGATTAATTGGGAAACATTCAGGAAGGCCTTTATAGGGGGATTCGCTCCCATGTGGCCGAAATAGAGTCCGATCAACTAGTTATACAAAGTTGAGCAAAAGGAACATGAAACCCTATGGGAATACATCGCCAAGTTTAAAAACCTAAATTCCCACTGTGAACTGCATGAGAGGATGAGCGATGAATGGCTTCTACATCATTAAGGGATGCCAAGTTACATGACCACTTGTTTACCTTGAATCCCACATTCTTCGAGTTGTGTAGCAAGACCACAGTGCTCTTGGACGACAATATGAACTAGAAAACTCACCCATTGCTCCTCTTGTAATATCTCATAATGCAATACAATTAGCTTTTTTGAAGCCAAGGACTCCACTCAAGTGGCTAAGGGCACGAACATAGATGAGGTAGCCAAGAATCGAGTGGTAGAATAACTCAAGGGTGGATTGGGCAAAGAAAGCCCAAGTAATCCGCTCTTGTTTCTAAGGGACAACGTGTGGTGTATGGGAAACCACCATACGAATGAGTGCCCTTGCATACGGGCAAGGCCGGCACTTTACTGTGCCCATTGTACTAGACCACGAGACTTGCAATGTAGATATCCCAAGTCAATGCCCTTGCCCATGTACGAGCAAAGGCAATCGTTGTCTCTACTTGCACCACCAAATCAATACAATCAGGTCCAGCTAGCCATACAAGGCCTGAACCCACTTCTTATGAAAGTCCTGCGTATCAAACAAGCCCACTATGTGATGCAGGAAGAGCAATATATTCCGGTATATTAGACGGCTCCCACAATGCGACGAACCAGGGACATGAACACTGTGAATTGCAGACCAGCTATCCAATGTTACACTTGCCAAGATCCACACTACACAAGTGAGTGTTCGTACATGGCAGTTGCCAATTAGACCATAGCCTATTATAAATGCTAGGGACCTCACTTTCTTAAAGATTGCCCATACAAGGATGACCAACCCGCATCCAGGACAACAGTGACCAATTTGAACACCCCTCATGCTCCAGTTGTGGGGGGGACCATCTTTACAAAGATTGTCCCATGAGGACTCCTAGATTGGCTCCTGACCCTAAAGCCAGCATTAACCTATTGAGTATTCAGAGAGGCAAGGTGTCCTTGATATCATTGAATGTAATCACGACACTAGGATTCATAGAAAAAATGTTCCCTCGGTTTGTGGGTTATTTTGACCGATGTTAGTTTGTGTTTTCTTTGATGGTACCTTGCTACTCGGATAACTGTAGTAATTCTAGAGCTAATACGTGCACCAACTCCCGACTTCTGAAAGGCCTATCTAGGAGTGAGGAGGAAAGTACCTCGGATAGTAATACAGAGCAGTAGACCTCCTCCTCTATTTTGGCAAAGAATTCAAATTCTACAGTTCGAATATGGGCATGAAGATGACAATGATTCCGATTCTGACTCCAATTCCGGCTCAAATTTCAAAGATGATGGTAAGATTTGGAATGATAATTGAGTGATTTCTGTTCATAATCAAATGGATGCAAATGTTTCAGATCAGCGATAATCTGCCGAGTGTAGTCTTTGGAGCGCTTGGAATTTCATTTACAACATCAGTCTACAGAGATCTGTTCCGTGAGGGTCGAGTTGTTGTGGATGCCTCAATCGGCGAGGTTTCGTTGCACTGGCATTACATCGTTGGTATGCGGGTTGTGAGCAGTTGGAATGGACAGCCCGAGTCGGTATTCATGGAGGACGTCGTAGCTCGTGGCTTGTTGCAAGCTATGCCTTAGTCTCGTTTTTGGATGTGCGAGGCAACGTGGAAGTTGTCGGTCATTGTTTGGAGCTCAAGTTCCACCTTGGCTAGAGTCGCCTTGTAGAGTCTTGTAATTGACCGCCTCCGCGACTTGGACACTTCTGGTCGTTTGTAGAAGTCCCTGGATAGTTGGTGCAGAGAAGGCGCGGTGCTGGTGTTGGAGCTTGAAGCTGTTGCAGTCCGCTGGATAAGAGCTGCTTTAGAAAAAGCTGCCGTTGTAGGGGCGATGGTGAGTCGTTTGAAGCTCAGCCGCACTAGTGTGGAGAAGTAGCCACCGTTGAAGAAGGCAGGCTGGAGAAGGTAGCTTGGTGGCTTGCTATATTAAGCTCGAGAGAGGCGGCTCCATCGTCAATGGAGGCTCTCCCATAGCAGCATGTTGATAGAGGCAGTAGATGCTTGGAGCTATGGCAGCCATTTCAGTGAGCTTTGCCATGAACGTCGTTGTAGATGAGCGTAGAAGCTCATTGGCTGTGGGGAGCTGTATGTTGCCTGAGAAGGAACTCGTGGGTTGATAGAGGAAGGTGCTTGTAGATAGGAGCTTTCACGTAAGACTTGCCATAAGCTCTAATCACAACTTGCATTTTGGAAATAAAAGAATCCCAGGCACCATCAATATGAATATGGCTGCACCATCAATATGAATATGGCTGCTAGAGGACAGACAATGAGATGCTTCAATAACCATTGCCTTAAGGGCAAAACTTGAATATTGGAAGCTTGCAACTTGGCCATTACATGTTCATTTGCGAATTACACAATCCATTTTGATAGCATACATACAATTTTATTTGCCTCTCACTATGTTCACTAAGGCAGATCTGGTTTCCTTTATATCAGCTATCATGGAAATTTTCTGGTGTTCAAAACATGGCAAGAAAAGTCTCAGATTACTCTCTATGCATCGTCTCTATTCTCCAAAGATGCACGGGGGTCTGAACATTCTCAATATTCAAATGCATTTACTTGCTCACAGAGGGAAAATGATGAGGAGATCAGCCTTGGGCTTTCATGATCCGCTCTCTCTTATTACATCTTCATACATCTGCCTTTGGGCATTGGCAACCTACTCAGTGGGATTTTTTATTTGGCTCTATCCAAGGCAAGATCAGAGGCTGCCCTTTTGTCTCTCGTCTGCTTCTTGAGTGGAAACATATCTTATCCCACTTGGAATGGCATGGCAGGAATTCTCTGTCGGGAAACTCTTTGAGGGTTGAGAATATTTTTTGGTCTAAAGTATTCCACCCTCCTTTGGCCATACAAGAACCCAGACGTTCTTATTTTCTCTCCTTCAAAGGCATTTCATCTGTGGCGGATGTACTTCAGGATGATGGCACAATTTTATCCTTTTCTATGGCTGCTAGCAAATATGGCTTGGGAGCTCATTATCGTCCTTTATGGCATAGAATTTCAGCAATGCTTAAACCGTACTTGCTGGTACCTCGTTTGGAACTTCAGAATCGGCTTAAGGATTGGACTTTACGCTCTTCTTTCTCATATGCCCGTCCTTTGAAGCTCTCACATATCACAGTGTCATCTCTTTATAAAGTGTTATCACCTCCACCTTGGATTTCTCATAGAGCAAATATTATTTGGCATATGGAACGCCCAATGAAGTGATGGAGAAAAAGGCTGCGTCTCCTTTGGCATTACAAAGTCCCTCTTCGGCAACAACTTTTCCTATGGCAAGTTCTCCTTGGCATTTTTCCATCCAACCAGTTACTTGCACACAGACATATTGCTCCAGCTGTTTGTCACAGATGCCAGCACTCTACTAAATCTGTGCTTCACATTTTTTGGTTCTATCCACATACTTGTGATCTCATCGCTCTCATCCGACAGAGGCTTCGAGCGCGATTTCCTACTGTTACTTTTGGCAGATTTTTTTGGTTGCTTGGTTTTCATCCACGGAGACAAGGTTTTGATTTATTTTTTGTATGGGTGCACTACTGGATCCTATGGACTTTATGGATGGACAGAAATCATAGAGTCTTTGGTGATCCACTATTTTCATTCTTTCTTTTTTTCAAACGCTCTCTACAACAATCATTCTACGATTGTGTTCAGACTCGTTTGATTGATCAGGATGTGTATATAGCTTATACTGAGATCTTTAGTTGAGTAGTAGTTACTTCGTTTTTGAAGTAACTATGAATGTGATTATTTTACAGCAATAAAATATTTCTTCCCAACAAAAAAAAAAAAAGGCTTGTAGATAGGAGCTACCTAGCTTGCAGCTTGGAGGTGCTGCCTTAGTCGCCTTAGAGGTCGCCCTCTCTAGTCGCTCGTTGCCATTTGCTAGGAACTTTGTCCTTGTAGGAATAGAAAGTAGGAATCTTTCTCAATATGAGTGTCAGACTGAAACCCAAGTGAATATATATTCTCTCTCACTCTCTCTTGGAAAGTAGAAGGAAAGCCTTCTCTCTCAGAAATGAGAACTCACTGTTTCAGAATTCTCTTACAAACACTCAAGAATGTTCTCTCTCAGCTAATAGAGAGTGGTCTTTCTCACATTAAGAAGCTCTCTCAATCGGCAAAGAGATGAAAGTCTTCTCTCTCCATGTGGTCATCATCAACAACAAAGTCATCATCAAAGTCAAAATCAGCATCAACAACCAAGAGGAAATCCTTCCAACCATGGACGATTCTAATGAAGAGGGAACACATTCACCAATGTGTCAAACATGCATCGCAACTACTGTCATAAGTTTGGACACTATGAAAGAGATTGCCACAAGGAGAGATCTTGCCATGGAATTTCATTTTTCCATGTTTGCTAATTTCCCAGGCTTTCTCAAGCTTTCCGATTGGTTGATTGCTTTCCAAGAACTTTCCTACTGCCTCAGAACCTTAAGATCCTTTTGTTTTGTGCAGCTGGCCTTTCTGTCTGCCAGGAGCAGCTAGTCATGGTTGTTTTGCTGGCCTTTTTAATGAGGCATTCGTAGTTTCACAGTACAAGAGAGTTTATACTTACACATGCATGGCTTAATCTTTGAGAGAAGCATATGACTATTGGAAGGATCAACTAGGTAGCTATCCTTGAATACATGAACGGCGTGAGCTATGTGTTCCGACTCCGCATGCGATGTGGCATGCGGTCGTGGGAGGCAACCCACCCCAAGAGGGCGAACCGTGCTGATCGAGAAGAGCCAAAGCACGTCTCGCCATCCAAAGGCATTCCGCTTGCCCACAAAACGCGTCACCCACGCATGCCCGTGCACCACACAAGGTAGATCCACCGGCACATGAGAGTCACGAACGGCACCCCAGGCACCTTTCACATAGCCTTGCCTATCGCACTCCGAGGCTGAGCTGAGGCAAGAACGACCCGATGCCATTTACAGTCGGATCACCCACTCCAGAACGCACCCATCTAGAGCAGCTCATAACCCCCAAGATCAAGTCCTCACGGAGCTGGAATCGCTCGATGATCTATCGCACAAGGTTCACCACCCTCTATAGGTATGCAAGCCACAACGTCCATCCGCGACGGGAAGCACTAACGCAATCCTTTATCATGCAGGGCTCAAATGGTGGCACGCCAACGACGGCACGCCCATCCAAGATGCTACTCGCAGTCCCTCATCGCCTACTAGATCACCGACTGTGCCCAATCTCGCAAGATGGGCACGCACAAAAATGGTCAAAATGTTCGACGATGAGAAGGGTTCACACACCCATGAAGCCTTCGATAGTCACAAGAGGGGTGGGGGACTAGATGCCCCACCACACCATGACCCTCGTTCAACAGTCAGCCTTTGCCCATAAGTAGGAGAACCACTCCCCATAATATAGTCGCTGGTAGCCAGACAGGGTGGCGGTTCCACTTGTCACAGGTTCCCCTAAACACTCACGGTGGGGGGGGGCATGGAGTGCGGGGGTGAGGAGGATGTCGCGCATGCACGCAAGGGAGGGGGGGGCATGGGGTGTGGGAGGGGGGCATAGGGGGGCGTTGGGATCAAGTCATCATCCAGAGTGGCTTGGATGAGGAGACCACCATGGTCTCCACCTCTCTCCACCTCGACATCATCAAGACTTGGCATGGTCAATCTTAAATCTCACTACACCATGGCTTGAGGAGCAGGGTAGGGCAGGTAAAGCACAGCCACATAGACAGGATGTATGCCCAGTGGGTCGAAATGAATAACCTGATCCAACCATGGAGAAGCAATGCCTAGTAGAGGCACAATGGTTAGTCCGAGAATGTTAGGAAAGATTTGAGTAGCAGCTCACGTCTACCAAAGGCATGGACACCATCCATCCCAACCATCTAACCCCAAAATGGGCTTTAGAGCCTTTGCCAACCCTAAATAAGGTGGATGAGGTAGTTGCGAATAGCACGTCATTAGAAAAGTCTCTCCTATGTCATAAGATGTTTGATGAAGACTCTACTTGGCAAATATGTTGTAGACGAGGACTCCGAGTCCTTTTATGGGTTTGAAGAACCATAGTTTGAAGGCCAAGGACCAATTGGCCAACCTCAAGATGTGTCGTACTTGCTGCCTTCTTGTCCATAAAGGTGAAAATGCCCATAGAAGCCTTGTTAAGAGGGAACCCCATCCTTTGAAGATATCTTTCCAATTGGATGAATGGACGGATGGTCACCCAAGAAGAGGTGGTTACGGAGGTAGTTGAAGCTCCGCTTGAAGAATCAAGTTTGTTAAAGATACCTGTCAACAAGCTAGGTCAATACTTTGAGAGTGATGACACGAATGCTGTGATTTTGATCTTCTGCCAAAATAAGAAGGCAACAGCCATATTGGATGGTGTAGTGGACACCAACATTGTCACAAAGTAGTGCTTGGCAAGATGGGGAAAGCTTGAAATGGAGAGCACCAACCTCATTGTAAAACTAGCCAATGGTGCTACAGCCCACATCTAGTGGGTGTCCTAAAGGACATAAGGATCAAGACCTTTGGTCTCACCTACCGGGTTTGGTTTGTGGTGATGGACTTCCACAACTAGCCGGATGGCTATGATGTCATCCTAGGAAGGCCCTTTATGCATGATATAGGGCTAGTAATCATTAGGCCTTGAATAGAATTTATATTTGCAAAGAAGACCTTGATCTTCAAATCTATGCTCATCAAATCACTACTCAAGTGAAGCACATAACCTTTCACCATTACATGCAGCCAAGGCAAAGAACCTATGAAGAGTATCCATCATATGAGCATCAATATGCATAACATATGCATCACAACAAGTATAAACAGGAGCCAACATATTGCAACTCATACCTTTGCATAGGAATATCACTTCATTGGACTTGAGTACCATCAAGACACCCTTCATATGCTTGCATAGACAAAGCATAAATCTCAATGTTGCATAACATAGTGTATGAAACATGAAGCCATACATAATTATCCTCAAAATTTCCTTGTTGTATGCACAGAGCATATCATCCCCATATACATGAGTATAAATTACATCCATATCTTTCAAATAAGTATTCCCCAGTCAATATACAGAGAGTACAACTTTGACAATCAACCCTTGAAGAGAATATTAACTTTGACTAAGTCCTTTGACTATGTATGCATGGAAATACTGTCAAAAAGCAGACACGATCTCAAAATGTTGCTCAAAACTTCTTCAAATGCTCAACAAAGCAAAAGACCAATGAATACTAACATATAACTGAAAAACTTGAGCACTAGAACATTGCCAATTGAGATAATCTCTGCCAAATATAGCAGTTACCCCCGATTTGAGTGAAGCGAAGCTAGAGGGAAAAATTCGAACTGTTTACAGAAGCAATGAGGGGGCTTTTATACTGAAATGAAAGTTCTTTTACTAGAGAGGATGCCCTAGAAAGAATGGCAGAATGTTATGTCAGGTTGCCTGAGAGAGACTCACAATTTCCGATTGGTTTTTTTGCCTTATCTCCTCATCTACTGGACCATTGTTGCTCAGACTTCATCAACATGCTCCTTGTAGTGTCGTCCAATAGTAGCTAGAGTCATTTTGTGAATGGTGGCTCCTATGTGGAGAATTATGCAAATCTTCCGTGGCTGGAAAGCGTGTCGACACAAGCAAACGACATGACCATTGTCTAATTCCTCCTAGCCAGGGATTCGCCCCAATGCAAGGATGCTTTAGCTCAAAGGATGGGGGAAATGGCATAGAGAATGGAGAGAAAAAGCCTAAGAAAAATCTATCGGAAGAGAAAACTTCATTTGGAAAGATGAAGAATCTAGGAGAATCTAGGAGAATCTAGGGGAATCAAAGAGGACTCAAGGAGGGTGGACGTGGCTCTGATACCACATGATGGAACAACATCAAAAAGACAATGGAATGAAGCAAATGGAGATTGTTTATTCAAGAGTGGAGTGCCCAATATATAGGCACCAAGATACATCTAGTGATCATAGATGATGTCATAGTAGAAGCCACCAAGGTCCTATAATCATGCCACCATCTCCATGAATCTCTCAATCATACCTTATAGAATCTTCTACAACCAAACCTGGTCACACTAACAAACACACAACCCTTGTACCCCTTGGTGCACCCCATTACATCAATTTGTCCTTCACTCCCTTTATTTAGTCAATAAACCATGCATGATTGATCGCATCATGTGGTGGCTCCTAGAATTTGATTTCATAGTGGCTATCATGAAGGGATATACACACTTCATGGTGGCTCATCATATGTCGCGAATCCCCAATGGAGAACCTGTGATAAGAGTGGAAGATGATCTTCAAGATGTCTCATTTATTTTGATAGACTTGGTTCCAGAGAAAGCACAAGAAATCAGACACTTCTTAGCTAATGGATTTCCTCAGGACAAGACACTCAACAAAGATAGAGCTAGAAAATTGATCAAGGATGCAGCCCCATATCAATATATATCCGGACAACTTTACTGAATGGAAAAGGATGGCATCATGCATCAATCTATCCAAGAAGATGAATTTGTAGAAGTTTTAGAGAAAGCTCATTCAGGCATTGCTGGTGGCCACTTCACGGGAGAGCTTAAGGCCTGTAAAGTATTACAAGTCGGATTATGGTGGCTAACACTCTTTGCAAATGTAGCCAAATTCATTAAACACTATGATCCTTACCAATGAGTCTCCATACCTCACGGCCAAGATTATATGCCTTTGATTGAAGTTTTCGCAGATTGGCCTTTTGAAAATTAGGGGATAGATTTTGTATGTCCGATTAGTCCAACTGCTAAACGGACTCAGGCCCATTACCTTGTAGTGGCCACATACTATTTCACTAAGTGGGTAGGGACCAAGGCCACAAGGAAAGTGGATGAAAGAGCCACCACTTAGTTCCTATACAAAAATGTGATATCCCACTTTTGCCTTCCACTTGAAATTGTGAGTGACTGAGGGATGCAATTCATAAATGACACGATTCGAAAATCGACGAGTGACTTCCTCATTGTGCATCAAAAATCCACCCCATATTACCCCCAAGCAAATGTCCAAGCCTAAAGCTCAAATAAGTTTTTGTGCCGCATTATGACATGCACGGTTGAGGCCAATTGCAATGATTAGGAACACAAACTCACACTAATACACTATGGGCATATCGAACGGCCTCGAAAGTTGCTACGAACTGCACACCCTTTAGACTAGCATTTGGGGTAGAGGCAGTTACCCCAATGGAGTTTATTGTTCCCAACCTTAGAGTCATGTTTAGGGATCAGATATCTAATGAGGCAATCCCTAAAAGATTAATCATGTATGGGTCCATATTGAGTTGTAGACTACTTCGCACCTTAGGGGTCATGCAAAATTGCGATCCTTCATGGCATTGAGATGGATGGCTATATTAATGGTAGTAAGCTTAAGTGCTACTACAACCCATTAACACTACGCCATTACAAGACATCCATTGGGAAAAGGAACTTAAAAAGGAAGTTGCTCAAATGAAGCGGCAATTGGTAGAAGAAACTAGATTGCATCAGGCCAAAGCAGAAAATTCAGGGCTTATATCAATTTATAAAGCATCCGTGGTGAAAGGGTTAAACCCCATGGAAGACCTGACTATTGCCCCCACAAGGGTACAAGATGATTTTTTAAGTTGTGCAAGGAAACAATATGCTCAGATGATGCCTTCATTGATCTTGGTGCCAACCACAACTTGATCTCATACGAGATGTGTACTACCGACTTCTGACATTCAAGGTAACTCTGGAACCCATGCCTGTTATGGTATTTGCAGTAAATGATAAAATCTCACCTGCTATAGTTGCATCAAAATTTCTTTATCAGCCTCAATAACCATCGTGTGCCAAGTAGGTTTTATGTTATGCCAGCAGCAGCAGGTGCCATGGATGAATATGTCACAAGGTGAAATTTGCATGTCCGCTACTACCAAATTGATTGGCCAGAATGTACAACAACTCTAACTAATGATGGTTCCACCTCAGTTGTCACAATGATAAAGGTGGCTTCTTTTCAAGCATCCCTTATAACCTAGAAGGCCAACAAATAACCTATGATCCCAATGGCCCCCACAACGACTTCCTCATCCACTACAACTGCCACTTCAAACCTAACTGCAACTACATCAATGAAAAGGAATGGGTCTACTACAACTAAAGTGAGCACACATAAAGCCAAGAACTTCTACTGGCTTTTGAAGGATATAGTCTTACCTTCTACCTCTCAAACCATGCTGGGATAGAGTAAGGGTGCAGTTCTAACTCTCCACTCCCATTCCCCATCCATAAAGGTTACAACTACATGACTGAGGAAAACCAGCTCGTGAAGAAGCCATCTAGGAAAGGTTAGCAAAAGCGCAACCACAGGTGGGTACCAAAGAGGTTATTGGAGGCTCAAGGGTTTAACCAGGGCCATAACCTCATGTGATCATGCTACACGAATCAACAATGCAAGCAGTTGCAGTAGTTACACAACAACTTGCCCCTAAAAAGAGGACAACAACACAAGAACCTGCTATGCTCAAAGGGAAGGGCGAGGCCCGTTAGGTTTCAAAGTGTGCCCCCTCAAACTCATCCTTGCCTTCTGCTTTGACAACAATAATGAGCATAGTAGGCACACAAGAACCTGACCCTAAAAAAGGGATAGACCCACAAGAATCTATCGTCGTCTCTATGCCATAAACACCAGAAGAAAGTGTCAATTCCCTTGCAAAAACCACAGGGACTCAATGGATTCTGCCAGTTTATGCTGAGCTTCAGGCAGTTCTACTATTGGTTGAAGAGGGTGCTCGATTGAAGTAATTTGATGCCTACAAACTAGCAACACCATTTGTGCATGCTTTAAGGACACTCTTGACAGGTGCACTAAGCAACTACACTGCCCAGAGAGATGCCAAGTACTCTGAATCTTAAGGTTTTTAGTCTATCATCGGACGTGAGGTCTAGGTGAGAATAGGAAGTCAACATTGTAAGTGAGAATAGGGAATGGTCCAAGCCACATCATCTTCAATCAAAATGATTCCTCGCCATTCATTGACAAGTCCTCCACTCCGAAAGGTTCAGTCAGGTGATAAGGCGCCACGTGTTACTCGCACTCCATTCACCAAGTCACTGACCCACCAGCTTGCGATCAGGATCACATCATAATACTTTCCATTTTCACTATCGCATCGTCCGCAACACTTCACGTGTACTTGCACACAGTGAGGTGAAGTCCAAAGCAGTCAGTCAGTCAGCCAAATTCCTCACCACGACCCACACAATTGAGTCATTGCTATAAGGATAACTCAATGACTAACTCAATCACCACTGCGATATGATTACCACAATGACTCACCACTATGCTAACAATAATGCCACTCGCTGCTATATTAACACCACATGCTGCTTTAGTGCCAATGCCTCCATCCCTAATGCAACAACATGCTATCCATTTATCACCAATCGCTGCTTTAATAATGCCAACCGTTGCTATAATAGCACTTAACCGATGCTTTATTAATGCTGAGTCGCTGGTTTATTAATGCCAATCTTGTTGCGCTAATGCTAAAGCTGACCCGCTGCTTTACTAGGTCCCCTACATAAACATCTAGTCTCATTCTGAATGACCTCAATTGTCATCGTACCAAAACTCTGCTAAAATTTCTTCCGAATTTCAACAATCACCAAAATGCTCTCCACTCACTCTAGCTCCTGATTACTCTACATGTCCACCACCTCCTTGCACTCCCTTAGTGCCCACAATCTATTTTCCATCGAAGAACTCACAATTGATGCTTCATTCTTCTTTCCCTGTTTTGCCATGCCATCTTTCTGACCCACCATCTCCATCCCACTAGGATGGAGCAAGGACAACAATAGGCCACCCATGATACAAAATCTTTGGCTCAACAATCAACCACCCCCACTCTACAAAAACAATGCATCTTGGATACTGCAGATGTCCAAAACTTCTTAGAGCATGTAGTCCAAGTGACTAGATTCTCATCCCTTGGACAAGACTGCAGGCTTGAGCAGCTTTAGGGTGTGTTTTACATTCCCAATTCAGGTGCAATGCAAAAGATTACCGGTTGTAATACCATAATGCCACGTCCATGCACTCCAGGACTAGAAAGTAGTACCGTACCTCCACACAATTGGTTTGCAAACAATCGATCACCGATAGATTTCCCTACCACCTTAATCTCTGCGAGGTAGTGGGGTTCATTGACCGCTACAATCAGGCTACGAGCACAACATGCAAACGAAAAGTACCATTACTACCATTTTACAATAGAAACGATTCGATGAGCAATGTGAGCACCAAGCGATGGAGTCCAGTAGGCTCAAGCACTAAAGACTAAAAAGCTGGAGCAAGAGCAGACTCAAGAGGCCCTAGCGGAGCGCTCCAAAACCAACACCCTTTAGGTAGAGTTCAAGGCCTTGCAAAGATAGACAATGGTGGATCAAGAATAGCATGCCCGAGTCCAAGAGGAGAAAAGGGCCTTGGAGCTTCAAGTGCGGCAACATGTCGTACTCATTAACCAGCTTCATGCAACGATCCAATAGCATCAACAATAGATCATGTCACTCCATACGGATTTGCATGTAGCTCGAGCAAAAACCCCTCCACAATAAGAACTGGGTCTCATCCACGAGAGGTTGCTGGAAGCGTCATCCCATGCCTCCACCTTTTGCTTCACCTTACACATAGTCCACGACACATTGACCTACTTTTTGCATACCATCTTTGCTGTAGTCCTCCCCAACGATATAATTTTTTACAACACCCTCACATTGCATGACCTCAAAGAGGTTTTTTGCATACTACCACCCAAGCTCATCCAATCATTGCCATGGCATATTTTCGTGAGGATGTAGACCTAGACGCCAATGTGGACATACTTACACTCTTTTAACACCCCATTGTGTATAATTGTATGGCATGGACTAGATTTCGTAGACTTTACCATGGCTATGCCTCTTCTTGAACTCATTAAGCCATCAGCCTTAGAAGACAAACCTTGCAATCCCAATATCCTCTATAGAAGTCTAGAATGGATGCAAGTGTATGGTCGAGATGATGCCGAATATATTTTCCACCACCTATTTTGGGATGGTAGTGAAAGTTACCCTCCTACAGGCATTATAGTATTCTATAACAATATACTCCAAGCCCTATAGAATATGATTCAAACATGCACAAGTCAAATTGATCATTCCCATGTGGCATATGCAATAGATGTACAACTCGATGACATGGATGCAAATTGGGACCTTTTTAACTCTGCCCCACAGCCACCACCGCCATCACAGCCCAACACTGCTCCTAGCATAGGCCCCACCATCACAACTATCATGGGCACACACATAAGCACAAGCCCTACCCATGCTCTTCTCTGACATGGAAGGGCCCTAGGACAAAGAAGGCCAAGAGGAGGTTGACTAGCACTCGCACAAAGACTCGCACAAAGAAGAAGACTAAGAGCTGCAAGACACAACTCCCAACCACGACACATCGTATGATGCCATAACATCATTCCACATGGTCGAGGATGTTAGGTAGATGTTAACTGATGGAAAGGCAAGCTACAGAGCTTCCACCTCACCTGCAAAGATATCATGGAGGTGCGAGCTCTAACAGAACTCATCCAATGCAACTTTTGGATTTGGCGATGTGACAATGACTGGCACACACTGTTGGCCAAATATAGCAGACTCGTCTACAATCAAGCCCCCTACACAGACACCGATGCAGACCTACAATCACAATGGCAGATCCCATTTTGAAGCATGCAGCATTTTGGCAAACATGCTGTTGCATAGGATTAGAACGACAGATCAACCCCATGTACATGCCACTGCGCCACCATTGATGGAGCTGGCCAGATTTTGAATGGATGCAAGTAGCAAATCCCATTATTGCCTACAACTTCCCCAGGTTTGAATTTTTAGAAGTTGGCTCTTCCTTAGCCCTAGTAGCTCAGATGGAAGAGTTTAATAGTACCTGCGCCTCAGTTCCTGATCCTTCAGTCGTAGCTATAATGCCTTTCTTTTGACTACTTATCCTTTCACTACGGGACCTACCTACACTCGCCCTACTGGTGGAAGAGCATCATCAATGGTAGCTCTATACAAAAATAGTTTTCAATTTGAATGAGGATCCCTTATTACCCCAAGTAACTTACCTTTACGTTCATGTCCGCAATCTTCATGGTCACCACATTCAGACCTTCAAAGATATGTTTGAGACACACTTTTGGAAACCACTCCATCCATTTTGCCGCATCTCCCACAGAACCTTCGATCGGTACTGCATCATGAACAATGCCTCAAGACAACATCATGCATAGGACACAATCTAGTGATAGATTGTGAATAGGAAGGAGGACATGTTAACTGCCGCCACGGTTAACAGTTTATGTACTATGTTAAGCAAGCAAAGATGTAGGAGAGAGTGTGAGGATTAGTATATGACATTTGCCTTGGAGCCAAAAAGGCCCAAGTGGTTGTAAAATGAGAATGAGAGAGGTACCTGAGAGTACAAGGGTTAGCCCTCCCTTCAAAAGGTGGAATGTGTTGAGATATCGAGCTCCACTCGCGATATGCCAGGGTGACTGTTGTGCATTTATGTCACCGACTTGTTAGCTGGAGATGCACGAATAATAGCTGGATGACAGCTATCCTTATCTACACTAGTTCGTGGCTCAGTTAGTATGCCACCTTAGTTAGTTGAGTTTGGTTTGAGACCCACATATAGGGTTCTTCTATTTCTTTGTACTAGAGTTCCTTTGGCTTTCACAACTAAGAAGAGGAAAACTATTTTCAGCCTCCACCTTTGTATGTATTCCCCCATTGTGCTTGTGAGAAAGCCTCAAGTGAGACTCCTTCCCTCTCTCCCACTATCTTCACATGGTATCAGAGCCTTGTTCGTGGTAAGGAGCTCAAGAAAGCAAACCAAGTTCGCAGTGTCCTAGTAAGAGGACCAGTGTTGCTTTCCTTTTTCGAGTTTGGGAGCAAATCTCTGCAGGTAGCACAGCCGGAAGTGCAAGAGTGCACTGTCTCAGATTGAGATGCCCTTCGCGGTGTGGCGAGAGTGCAGTATATGCTGCGGGAGAGGACAAAGCCCTTAGTGACTTTATTTTTCTGATTTGAGGCCATTTCGGGGCCCGCCGTTTTGAAGGCGGAAGTTCTTCGCAGGCACTCAGAAAAAGGCCCTATTTTTTGCTGTGCGACCACTGCGCGGCTAGTCGGTGGAAAGGTGCCGCAGAAATTGCATCGTATGCCTATGTGCAGAGATATTGGGAGTTGCAGATTCATGCCTGTTGCCTGTTGATGCAAAATCGTCACTAGGAAGTGACTGTGTGGTGAAATACCACTTTCGTCAGTTTTGCAGATCTGCCCGTGAGGCAAAAGCTATGTTTTTTACAGTGACAGAATATTTTGCAGTGTTCTGTAATGGCGTCTGATTCTCTTTCACAGATTGTCACTAAAAAGCTTGACAAGAACAACTTCCAGGCATGGAAGTTTAGAATGACGAATTTCTTGATGGGAAAAGGCTATTGGGAATTCATTACAGGAAATGAAGAAGAACCTGTTCTTCCTAATGTTCCCAGTCAACAGGAAATGCAGGCATTCAAAGGATGGCATGAGAGAGCCAGGAAAGTTATGTACTGGCTGTCTATCAGTATTTCGGACTCCATGATTGTGCATATTCAGGATGCAAGTACGCCAAAGGAGGCATGGGATACTTTGGCAAAAATGTACAGCACAAATATGCAAGCCAGGAAAATGCAACTCAAACAGGAGTTGCACAATGTGCAGAGAGAAAATTTGAGCATAAATGACTACCACATGAAAGTGAAGAAAATTGCAGATGCACTTGCTTCCATTGGGTCAGTGGATGATGATGATTTGGTTTCTGTGACCTTGAATGGTCTAAAAAAGGATTATGCACAGTTCCGGACATCCATTGCCGTCCGTGAAAAATTTCCTGATTTTGAGGAGCTGATTGCTCTTCTAATTTCTGAAGAGCAGAGAAATGGTGGTACATCTTCTTCAGCAGGAACTTCAAAAGAAATTGTCTTCTACTCAAATGCTGGAAGAGGTAGAGGCAAAGGTAGAGGAGGCCGATCTGCAGGCCATGGTAGAAATCAGAATATGCAGCAAACGCAAGAAAACCAGTCCTATGCAGGAGGACGTGGTAACTTTAGAGGCAGGGGAAGCCAAAGAGGCCGTGGTGGATGGCAGAGAAGCCAAAATGCAAACAGCAATGTTGAATGCTACTATTGTGGCAAAATGGGTCATATGGCTAGGGACTGCTACAAAAAGCAGAATGACATTATGAATGGAAAATTGCAGCAAGGCAATTATGCATCTTCTAGCAAGCAGGGTGATGACAGAAATGAGCATCTATTTATGGTGCAGCATATGACCAATTCTGTGACAAGTGCAGAAGAACAAAATGATGTGTGGTATGTTGACTCAGGTGCGTCAAACCACATGACAGGTCATGCAGAATGGATGCAAGATGCAAGGAAAATGGAAAAGCCAGGATTTGTGGAGACTGGTGATGATACTGCACATCCTATTGTGCAGATTGGCAAAATTCCTTTGTCTATGCAGGATGGGAAAAAGAAATACTTGTCTGATGTATTTCATGTCCCGAACATCACCAAGAACCTGGTTTCTGTTGGTCAGATGGTTGAGCAGGGCTTGCAGGTCGGATTTAATCCTCATGGATGCTTTGTTGAGGATATGAAAAATAATGGTCGCTTGATAGCAAAAGGAAAGAAGAAGGGCAGGATGTTTACGTTGGATGCAGACATGCCTGAATTGAGTGCAGCAATGTTTGCACATGGGACCGGTGTAGTTGCAGATATTGATATCTGGCACAAACGCATTGGTCACGTTAATATACAGCGACTTAAATCAATCCAAGCCCAAAATATTATTGCAGGATAGCCTAAATTCAAGGTTACAAAAATGCACAAGGTTTGTGAAGCCTGTTAATTTGGGAAACAACCAAGGAAACTTTTTCCTAGGCATGTTCAAGAGAGTAAAAAGCCATTGGAATTAATCCACTCTGATGTGTGGACTACAAAAGCTGCATCTATTGGAGGCTGTCACTATTTTGTCACATTTATTGATGACTTCAGCAGAAAACTGTGGGTGTATTTTATGAAAAAGAAAAGCGAAGTGTTTGGGCACTTCAAAGCTTTCAAAGCTATGGTTGAAAAAGAAACAGGCCTGCAAATAAAATGCCTAAGGTCAGATGGAGGGGGAGAGTACCTCTCAAATGAGTTTGCAAGGTTCTTGCAGGAGCATGGTATAAAGCATCAATATTCATGCAGTCATACCCCACAGCAAAATGGAATTGCAGAAAGAAAAAACAGGCATATTGGAGAGGTATCTTGGGCTATGCTAAATGAAAAAGATCTACCAGATTATTATTGGGCTGAAGCAGTTGCTACAGCAGTCTATATAATGAACAGGACTCCCACTGCAGCAATACACGGCATGACGCCAGAGGAGATGTATACTGGTAGGAAACCAAATATTTCTCATTTGAAGATTTTTGGTTGCATTGCCTATGTCCATGTGCCAGATGAGTTGAGGTCCAAGTTGGATCCAAAAGCTGAGAAGTGCATCTTTATTGGTTATTCTCTGTAGCAGAAAGGGTATAGATGCTATAACCCTTCTACACGTAAGTTCACAGTGAGCAGAGATGTTGTTTTTGATGAGATGAGCAGCTGGTATAAACCAGTAAATGTGATGATTGATGTAGATGCACAAAATGGTAATGCTGCACAGAATGCACAGCAGCAATCACAAAATATCAGTGGACCTGGAGTGTCCTCTACCAGTGGTTCACATACTTCACCATGGACAGGCAGATTGAGATCAGGAGAATCCCCTCAAAGCAATGCAGAGAGTGGTACGTAGGTATCACGAAAAGGAAAAGAGAAGGTAGATCAGCCCATGTTTGATGTGAATGCAGGTCACTCTTGTGTGGATGGTGAATCCAGTGGCTCAGAACAGAGCATTGATGATGAGTTGGGTATTCCTTCTGTTGTTACACCTGGAGTAAGGAAGACCAGGGATGTTTTGAGAGCACCTGGAAGTGAGCCTATTTTGCGCAGGTCTACCAGGGTTAGGTATCCTGTGGATAGGCTGAAATATGATGGATTTACAGCCATTCACTATGCCTATATGGTCAAAGTGATACAGGAACCAGAACCCACTTCTTTTGAGCAAGCCATGGGAAATGAAAAATGGGAGAAAGCCATGGATGAAGAAATGGATGCCTTGGATGCTAATGCTACATGGGAATTGGTGCCTTTGCCTAAAGGCAAGAATGCAATTGGTTGTAAGTGGGTTTATAAGATCAAGCACAATGCAGATGGTTCTGTGAATAGATAAAAGGCAAGATTAGTTGTCAAAAGGTATGCATAGACATATGGCATTGATTATGAAGAAACTTTCAGCCCGGTTGCAAGGATGGCAACTGTAAGAGCAGCCATTGCTATGGCTGCATCAAAGGGATGGTCTTTACATCAGATGGACGTAAAGAATGCCTTCTTGCATGGTGATTTGCAAGAAGAGGTCTTTATGGAGCAGCCAGCAGGTTATGTTCATGCTATTCATCCTGAGTTTGTTTGTAGGTTGAAGAAAGCCTTGTATGGCTTGAAACAAGCACCTAGAGCATGGTCTGACAAGATAGGACAGTATCTTGTCACTATTGGCTTTCAGATTTCCAAGGCAGATTTCTCACTCTATGTGAGAAAAACAGAGAAAGGGATTATGCTGCTGGTCATTTATGTTGATGATTTGATCATCACAGGTGATAGTGATGAAGATATCCTTCATGTGAAAATGCTATTGAGGCAGAAGTTTGAGATGAAGGATTTGGGAGAGCTGCGTTATTTCTTGGGCATTGAGGTGATTAGATCACCAAGTGGGATACAGCTCTTGCAGAGGCAGTATGGATTGGACATGCTGTCCAAATATGGGATGACAGGCTGTAAGCCTATTTCAGTTCCTTTGGAGCAGTATGTGAAGCTGAGCGCAGATGCAGGTGAGCTTCTGGAGGACCCTACTATGTACAGACGCATAGTAGGAAGTTTGATTTACATGACTATTACCGGGCCAGATTTGAGCTATGCTGTTGGGTTGGTAAGTCAGTTTATGCAGGCTCCAAGGAAACCGCATTTGGATGCGGCTAGACGCATACTCAGGTATGTGAAGTCCACATTTCAGTATGGACTATTTTATGAGGCTGGGGTTCAGATACAGTTGCATGGATACACTGATGCTGATTGGGCTGGTAGTATTTCAGATAGACGATCTACCAGTGGATATGTGTTCTCTTTTGGGAGTGCTGCAGTCACTTGGAGCAGCAAGAAACAGCCTACAGTTGCCTTGTCGAGCACAGAGGCTGAGTACAGGGGTACAGCAATGGCTGCATGTGAGGTAGCTTGGTTGCATAAGCTACTTTATGATATGCATCAGTCTACAGATGGGCCAGTTGTCATTTATTGTGACAACATGAGCAGTATACATTTGGCAAAGAACCCAGTCTTTCATGCTAGAACAAAACACATTGAGGTGCATTATCACTATGTGCGGGAGAAGGTTTTACTAGGTCTAATTGATCTAGTTTATGTCAACATAGAGGATCAGGTAGTTGACAGATTCACGAAAGCATTGGGCACAGAGAAGCTGTGCAAGTTTAGAGACCTGCTTGGTGTGCAGGATTTGGGATTGAGCTCGAGGGGGAGTGTTGAGATATCGAGCTCCACTTGCGATATGCCAGGGTGACTGTTGTGCATTTATGTCACCGACTTGTTAGCTGGAGATGCGGTTGGTACACCGCCCACGAATAATAGCTGGATGACAGCTATCCTTATCTACACTAGTTCGTGGCTCAGTTAGTATGCCACCTTAGTTAGTTGAGTTTGGTTTGAGACCCACATATAGGGTTCTTCTATTTCTTTGTACTAGAGTTCCTTTGGCTTTCACAACTAAGAAGAGGAAAACTATTTTCAGCCTCCACCTTTGTATGTATTCCCCCATTGTGCTTGTGAGAAAGCCTCAAGTGAGACTCCTTCCCTCTCTCCCACTATCTTCACAGAATGTATATAAGTTAAAAATTTTGACTTTGGTCTTCATTGTGTAATTGCAAGTTTTCGAATACAAGCTCTCTCTTTCTTTTCATTCTCTTGCATTGAGTCTTCTTGCTCCCTCTTACTCAGTTGTCTTTTGCTCTGCCACTCTCCCCCTTTCCCATTCTTCCCTCCCCCTTGCTCTCACCCCTTTCTTCCTTTCCCTCTCCCCTTCCCCCTCTCTCTTTTCCACCTCATGGAATCACTCGCACACAATTCAATAGATGCTTGGGTGGAACAAGCATGAGGCTTACACATATGAAGCTCCCACAAGGAGTTTTTCGGGAGTAGAGGACTTGATAGCATTCTTCCAAGATCCCCATGAGAAGTGAGTCACTACCCGGACTACACACCATTTTTAAAATGGTTTTGGAGGAAGTACCAGTTAGCGAGACATTCTATTTGATTGAAGTGATCTTCCATCTTTTTTATTTTGCAAACATTGTTTAGCAAAATTGAAAGAATCTTTAAAAATTAGTAGCCACCATAAATGATTTTCTTGCTTATTTTATCTCATGAAAAAATGTGATGAAATGTGTCCTACATAAACTCGCTTAAATTCCCTGATGTGCTTCTGATAAAGCTACTTTGTTTCGAAGTCAGGAACACAAATTTTGGTCACTTGATCTGTATCTCTCTTATATAGAACACCAACAATTACCAAAAAGGACTTACTCCTCAGAGAAAGCTTCTTTTTGTGATCCTTGAGTAGAGAATCTAGAAACAATCCATCAATCATGAAATTAGCATTTGATCATACCAATGATCAAAGTTGAGTCATTGAATGTGATAATGTGATGCATCAAGTATTTTGATAAGAAATTCCTTTAGGTGCTTTTCCTAATTCAAGTCTGCTCAAAGAGTATGTAATGGCATGTTGTTTGCCAAAAGAGTGCATGATTGAATAATAAAATCGTTGTATTAAAATAATCAAATGTTGTCTATAAATAACTAAAGAAACAAATTCTTGTAGTAGTAAAAGAGTCCATGTAGCCAATCTTTTGGAAAATTGAATAATCTATTATGCCATTTAATTTAACCAATGAATTTGCCCAATTGTGTTAGGTTATTTGGTGTAGGGTCTTTTGAATTGCTTCAACTTTTGAGGATCGATTGTCATACCTTATTTTGAAATGACATGTCCCAACAAAAACACCTTTTGACGATGAATGCACACTTCTTAGAATGTAAGCATAATTTTGCCATATGATATTTGTCAAAACATAATTTCAAGAGGTGAATTTGCTATGCTTTTTTGGCAAAAACATTGAAGCCATACACAAATAAAGGAGCGATTGAATCCATCTTTGGAATGTAGATGGAGCAATTATAAAACCAAAATTCATTACAGCAAATGAGTCTTTTGATGCTGGCCACCGGATCGAGGATCAGATAATTGGCGTCCCGGAGGACAATTGCTCCACGCCCCTTGTGTATTAATCTAGTGGTAGGTAGTTGAAAGTTGTATTCATTTTGCTACCACTTATTTGTAGCAATTTAACACTCTAACTATTTTGATCCATGTAGGGCACACATATTTTGTATATAATCATATATATTCATATTGCATGTGGTTACTAATCTTTATTTTAAAAAAATCTATCCACATTATGTCTTTGGATAGATGTGTAGTGTTTTTTTGGTTTTGTTGTGTAGTGTTTTTGAATATGCCACCAGCACTATCATCACATTAGGTGGCCAAGGAAAACATCATGTGTTACTAGAAATTTCCAATTTCATCGGATTTAGTAAAACTCCACAGCCTCTACACCTTTTCAAGAATTCTTCTAAGCATTCTAGATGTGTCTTCTAATCCAAGTATACATAGATCATTTAGGAAGAGTTGCAAGAAGTTGTTAAGGTCTACATTACCCTATTGAAAGTGGTTGGTTCATCCTATATGAGATATTAGTCAAATATTCTCCCATGTAAGATGCCCCCCAATTAATAAGGGAAGAATTGGCCATAAATTCAAGTGCTCATTGGTTTCAAACGAAAACCATTAATTGGCTTATCAAATGCAATGCCATGAAGATCAAAAACCTGAATATACCTTCCCCCAACATTGTAAAATGCTTGTAAAGACCTTATGGAAATGTTGCATTCGATTACAATAAAGCTACATTGACAGCCTTCTTACTTGAAGGAAGGGGAAGCTTGTCACTCAAGAGATGCATATACTTGCTAACAATTCACCTCGAGTTGAGCAAGATGCATATGACAAGTTGAGTGTAGGGGCCACTTGTGCATTCATAACATGCTTTGCAGAAGAACACAATGTTTGCGCAAGTGATGCATTTGTTGATGGCAACTAAAAAATATCATCTTCATACTTAATATACAACGGTAATATCCTCGCAATCCACCTCAATCAAATCCTTATCTATTAAACTTGAAGAGGGGAGATAGTGTTCAATTGTGGATAATCTAAGCAAAGTGAAAGTTTTGTAAGATAGGCTTTAAAAGTAGGCTTTGAGATGGAGCATATTAGATTTGTGAAAAGGATTATCTTGTTTTGTCCCCTCCACTTATCTGCCATACACAAAAGCATCTCCAATCAAGTCAAATGAGCTTATTACACTTTTTATTTAAGAATATGATTTGTGCCCCATTGATGCAAATGATCAAGAGGTGACTAGGTGGATGGTGTATTAGCTGCTAAGATGTATGGCATGCAATATAAAGGCAATAAGTCATGAAAATAAGTGGCTCAACCTCCAATTCTAGACCCAGCAAGTAGAATCAAGGTCAGCAAAATCCTCAATATAATGCAAAGAAAAATCAACCATCAAACAGTAAGGTGAAATGCTATAAGCGACAAGTGGACCATGTTGCCAAGGATTGCCAAAGCAAACCTAAGAATGGTAATGGGAAGTAGCAATATTATGCACATTCATCAATGGACGTAAGGTATGCTTCTAAAGGTTCAAACCAATGGTATATATCAATGGATGCAAGGTAGGCTTCTAAATGTTCAAACAATTGCAACACATCCCATAAAATGTGTTTGTAATATTACAAGAGCAGAGAAGCGAAACATGGTAATAAGGCACATCAATTTGAAATTCAAGAACAAATAAAAAGTGAAATGGGGAAGCATTCCCAAGTCAATCTAAAAATCTACTAAAACATCGTACATCCTATATTGATAGTGAGCATGCCTTAGCTATTAAACTTGAGTATGATAGATGGTGACCAATTGTGGGTAATCTAAAAAATGATTTTTTTGCAAGATGGTCTCTTAAAAAAGGCTTTGATATGGAGGATATATATTTGTGAAAAGGATTATCTTAAGTTGCCCCCCTAGTTCAAAGTCCGTTACATATCATCCCCTTGCAAAAAGATTGCCAATCAATTCAACTGAGCTCATTATCCTTTTAATTTAAGAAGATAATTGATGCAAATGATTAGAAGATGACTATATAGATGGTGAATTAGTTGCCATGATGCATGGCATGCTATAAAGGCAAGAAGTCATGGCATGATGCAAAACATAGTGGCTCAACATCTAATTCTAGACTTAGCAAGTGGAAGCGAGGCCCACAACGTCCTTACTATAATGCAAAGCAAAAGTAACCATCAAAAGGTAAGGTTAAATGCTATAACTGCCAAGTTGCCTATGTCACCAACGATTTCCATAGCAAGCCTAAGAATGGTTGGTGCAATGAAGGAAAGTGGGAACATTATGCACATTCATCAATGGATATAAGGTATGCTTCTAAAGGTTCAAACAAATGATATATATCAATGGATGCAAGGTCTTCTTCTAAATGTTCAAATAGATGGAACACATCGCATACGATGTTTTTGTAATATTTCAAGGAGCAAAGAACCCATACATGTCAATAGGGCACATCCATTTGAGATTCAATCAAAAATAACAAATGAAATCAGGAAACATTCCCAAGTCTATCTTACAATATATAGACACATGGTGCATGCTATGTTGACAATGAGCAAGACACCTCTCCACCCACCAAATAATTGCCAAAATGGACAAGGAACCTTATGAATGAGGCCAAAATCCTAGTCAATCACATGGAACCTAAAAGAAGACAAGTTATAGAGATGCTTTGACTACAAAGTCAACATGAAGTAAAGCATCCACCTATGTTAGCACCTTGGGAAGAACCAAAGTAGAAGGGGAATTCCAAGGGACATTGTCCATGAAATCAGCATTAAAAAGTAGATGTGAGGTATCATTAGCCAACATTGTCAAGAAAAGTTAGAGCAACAAAGTAATGGAGGACTTTTGGCACCAATCTCAAAAGAAAAATAATTGGGTTATAACCTCATCTAGGCAACAATTCTTCATCTCATATGACCAAGAGTTTGATTTGTTGGATGTTGAGTAAGTTGTCTCAAGTGTTAATTAAATCAAGAAAAGGTCAAATACATAAGGCAGCAAGAGACAAGGAAGGCAAGCCTACTTGGGCCCACCAAGAAAAGGTCAAATATGTACGGGCATCAAGAGACAAGGAAGGCAAGATTAATAGATGATAAAAAGAAAGTTAAGAAGGAGACAAATGAGCCAAAAAGTATGATGAATGGCGAGGGGTAGTGGCAATCCTACTTAGGCTCAAGAGGTAGGGATGCCTTCAATGAAATTTTTGTAACTCACTACTATTTGTCTTCTTTTAGTATGTTTGGATTGTAGCATCTAAATCATTTGAATTAACATGCATCTTGTAAAGGCTAGTATGGTAAAATTAACAGGGTACGTATGGAGGAAGAATATAGATATGCATACCAATATGGTACAAAGGCAATCTTTGAGTGGCTTGAACAAACCCGGAGTTCAGTGAATGATACTGCTATAATGTTTAACGTTCAAAACTCTTTTGCTTATGTCATCTTGTCAATAATAGTGCTAATAGGTGTTAAATACCCATAGTGGAGACACCTAGCACACACAATTATTTTGGCATGTTTGTTTGTAGCATTATGCTCAAATGTGCACTTCAAGTAGATCATCTTAAAATTTGCCCCCTAATCAAGTATAAAGAAATCCAGATTTTGAGTAGAATAATGACATTGCACCCTCTTAATAACATGTCTTTTTATGCCAAATAGAGTGGTTCAAGTGCATTAAAGATCCTATTTTAAGTCTTTTTGATAATGATAAAACTTTAATTTTAGCAAAAAAAGAAATGGAGGGATTTAAAAGGGTGGGATATGGTCAATTTAATCTTTTGACCTTTTCACCTCCAAGGCAATTGTGTAGTCACCATGTGTCTTATGGAGGGGGATCCTCCCTTCTCCTTATCTTCTCTATTATTCACCATCATGTATGTAATCTTCATCACCTATGTAATATTCGATAGTACCATGCCTTCGTCCTTTTGCCAAGGTGCCTATGACTTGGATTTTTTTATTTGAAACACTTTTCATTGCAACTTGTTAGCTAGGTGCTACTTCTAACTTGAGCACTATTGTTGCTTTTTTCCTTCTTGGATCATGTATTTAATACCATGTTGAGTAGTAGTCACACACTTTTACATTGAGAGAATACATGGTAAGATGTTAAATAAATGTACACCAAATATACACCTTCTACATTATGAGCCTAGAAAATGCTATAATAAAGACCAGATTCTAATATGTTTTCCCTAAGTCTAGAATTACTATCCACAATCTAAACCTAAAATCCATAATGGTCAACCAATTACCGTCACCCAATACATATACATGTACACATGGACACACCAACCAATGGCCTATACATCAATATGTACTAGCCCCACATAAGAGTAGTCTAATCAAGTAGCCCAAGATTCGTAGTAGGGATCTCATTCATTAGTTCAATAAAGCAAACTCATTAAGCTCAAAATCTTAATGAAATTCAAAAGTGGAACTAAAATCATCTTGCATGTGGATCTTTTCATTAAATGAGACGTGCTAGTGTGGATTGAAAATTTTAAAATCCACCATGTTGTCCTCCAATATACCCTAATGTAACCTAACGGGATTTAAGGACTTCCCACAATTGATCCCATATTATGTCCTCTAGCCATGTGTTTATCCAGTGCCACATTATTTGGCTATCACTCCCATTTAGTTGATGTAATCATCTTGATGGGATTTTCAATGCCCACCAATTTTTGCATTTTCAATTGCCTTGCTCCCCAAGGTCTCTTCATGAGCCTCTACTCAAACTATGTAGCTTTTTTTCACTAGCTTTGTACCCTTAGCTCATGCTAAATCAAAATCTTTCAATGCTTTTTCAATTAATGGCCCACATTGCTTAGCCCACTAAAAAACTCCTTATCACCTATAAATAGCTACATAGTTTGGCTCAAACTCTCAAACAAGTATGCAATAGTTCTTCCATGCTAGTAATTAAAGGCATACTTCCTAGAGAGATTTGTTTTCTTTTATGTTACTTCCCTTTAGTTTCTAGAAAGCCATCTCCATGAAAGCTTGTGTGTCTTTCTTTATCCTCTGTATGTTTCTTTTGTATTCTTGATTTTCATATCCCTCACACTATAATGTCACTTTCTCAGCCAATAGATTCACTTGGAAGTAGCTTATTCTTTAACCTCCAACAAAATGAAAAGTTCAATTTTTTATCTTCCTTTCCAAAGCTTGACAAATAACTTGGAATAACCAATAAACATAACCACTCACAACCAAAAGTACTTTAACCACACTAAGATGATTCCCATCTTGAGTCAACAACCACAATTATCTTGAGTCATCTTGACTCACGCTTGGCATGCTAAGCACATGCCAAAAGTTTGAGTCATCTCCTATCAAAATGGTAAAATCCCATCATAGAGCCTTCCATTAGGTTTGAAAGACCAAGCAAAGGATGTATTTTCTTTTTGATTCATTATCTTTTGAGTCATTGTATATGTTTCAAAATTGTCAACTAAAGAATATGCCCATAAGTTGGGAGAGGGATCTAATGCCGAAATAAGATAAGGTTGAGACTATGGGGCATGTGTTGCCCCCCCCCTCCCTCCCAAAAAAACAAACAAACAAACAAACAAATGATATACACAATGTTCATGTCAATCAAAGGGGATAGAGCAATGGGCGGTAGAAAGCAAGAGGCAAGGTGGTGGCTCTATCACCATTATGGCAATAGGGACCCCCAGTTGGTGAAAAATACCATTAGACTCTAAACCAAAGAAGTTATCGTGTGTATTTATTCAAAGTGCATGCATGTGTGCATGGATGCTATTAGTATGTATGCATATATGTGTGCATGTGCATAAATGCTTTTGCATTAAAATCTAAACCAAAGCAATTATCGTGTGTATTTATTCAAAGTGCATGGATGTGTGCATGGATGCTATTGGTATGTATGCATATATGTGTGCATGTGCATAAATGCTTACCTAAAAAGTTTTCAAAAGGGAGCATTGGTACAATCACTGTTGTTGCAAGTATTTCTTGGAGCATTAAGCAACAATCTTGTGAACATGACATCATAATGGCGTTAGACAAGCTAAGTCACCAATGCCACCATAAGTCCGAGGGAACCAAATAGGACGTTTCCCATAGCCACTACCATTGCTATGAGTTCAAGGAGGGCAAAGATCTCTTTTTGATGGTTTGCAAAGAATATGGCGCTACTATTAATGTGTGAAGAGAAGGCACAACCCTTGCCAAAGTTGTCAATGGTGGGCGCAAAAGGGAAGTGGATTATAGGTGGAGAGAACATGTGCAAGTGAAAGTGGTGGATGAGCAATGCAGGCCCATCCACACACACACACACACATACATACACTTCTTATCCCTTTTCCCCTTTTCACTTTTCTCTAGTTCTTCCTGTTGTCTCTGTGCCAACATGGACATAGGTAGTACAGAATGTGTGTCTAGAAAGAGTAGCGGCAAAGCTCCACTTGTACTTGCGTAAGGCTAGGAATAATCTCTCTTAGGAATCCTCAACATGCAAGTTCTACTTGCGATTCCTACATGTGAGTTCTATATGCAACTCCTACATGCGATTCCCACATGCATGTTCTACTTGCAACTCCTACATGCAAGTCCTACATGCAATTCCTACATGCATGTTCTACATACGAGTTCTACATGCAACTCCTACATGCAAGTTCTACATGTAGAGAGAGAATGTCTTACAATTCCTACATGCAGAGAGAGAAGCTCTCCAACTTGTATAAATACCCCATAATGGTATGAAGCCCACACTCTTTGGGGCATTGAGTTGAGTTCTACTTTGGTATTCCAAGCAATTGTCTCAAGTGTCCATGCTTCCTTGCACTCCGCGTCCAAAAGCATGTCCTAACCTTGCAACTCCTCCTCCCCTCTCCTCCAACCTTGAAACCCATCCTCTCCCTCTCCTCCTCCCTCCTCCTCCCTTCTCCTCCTCCTCCTTCCTCCTCCTCCCTTCTCCTCCTCCCTCCTCCTCCTCCTCCTCCCTCCTCTCTCTTCTTTCCCCCATGCTCTTACACCTTCCTCCTCTCCCACTCCTATGCTCCTCCTAAACCCTTAGTTTGTCGATCCTTAACCTCCATGATCTACAAGGGAGACGAGTTCTCCACCATGTACTCTACCCTGAACCTTGGATCCTCCTTCTAACCCTTGAACCTCTTCTAAACCTTGGATCCTCCTTCTAACCCTTGAACCTCTGGAACGTCTTCTAAACTCTAGAACCTCTTCTAAACTCTGGAACCTCCCTCTAAACCTTGGAACCTCCTTCTAAACCCTGAACCTCCCTCAAACCCTTAAACTCCTCCTAAACCCTTCAACCCCCAATGAAGGTGAAAGCCTTCATTACCTCAACCATGATGATGCACATTCCTTTCACACATGCATGCACTATGTTTGCATACCACACTTAAGCCTACGTCTCTCACTGGAATATGACTCGAGGTCCTAAGCTACACTTATACTACAAACGACAACGTCGATATATCTATAGGTGACAAAAAGCCTCGGAACCCTACATACTAACAAAACCCTGCTCTTCCTACAGAAGTCGTGGGAAAGAGCCAACACTTCCCTCGCCCCCCCTCCCCCTCCTCTCCCCATCTTCACTTAATATTTTCCTAATATTTCTCCTAATTTTTTTGCTAACCTCCTTTTCCTAACTTCCTTTTATTTTCCTAATTGCCTTAATATTTTCCTTTTCCCTACCCATCTCTCCTCTTTTTCCTAATTCCCCCCAATAAAACCTCTCCCTTCCCAACTTCTCCTCGCTACTATCCTAGATTATCCTTAAAATTTTTTTATTTTTATTAACTTGATATTCCTAAATTTCCTAAATCTTCCTTAGCTTTTTTTCCAAATTTTATTTTCCTATTCTTCCCCTAATTGCCCCTATTGTTACCCTGTTTTCCCTATTTCCCCCTATTTTCCCTTAATTTTCCCCTATTTTTTCCTATTTTACCTTCTTTCCCCTATTTTCCCCTTATTCCTTCCAAAGTCTTATATACCCTACGACCCTCACCTACAGCACTAATAAAAGAAACCCCTATACGTGCCGCCTTTAAAACCCCCACCCATGCACTCATTTTTATTGACTACACCGCATCCCCAATCCCACGCCCCTCCTCGTCCTTTATGCCCTCCCTCTCTTTGGCTTCACTTGATTGCCCACCTTCCCAAAAATCCAAAACCCCCCCACTTTCCCGACTCTCCCTTCCCCGACTATCCCGCCCTCTCTCTATATAAATAACCTTCCTCTAAACTATCCTTCCCCACCTCAAACTCCACGGGTGAGTTTGCCCTCCCCTTTTAGTTTCACGCTCGCTAATCTAAAACTATCCAGTGCCTAGTCCCCCGGCAATCTTCGTCTTCTCCACTACTCTCAGTTTCTATGCCCTCTGCCCTTGACTCCGTGCTCCTATTCACCAATCTACTGTTTGCGACAGTCAACCACAGTCCGTAGTCTACCCAAGCTCCGTATGTACCTGGACGTTCGCTCACGCCTCTTGGTCCTTGCTTCAGTGGTCGTTCGGCTCTTTCCATACGGTTGCATTGCTCCCTTCTTCCCTGAGCGTGTTCACTAACCCGCACGACCTGTGCCTCCTGCTAGTTTCCCCGTCAATGCCATCTCGATTCCGCCACCATGGACTCTCATGTTCCCTTATTCTCCTTTTTTATTCCTCTCCCTTATTATTTAAATCCACCCCCCCCCCCCCCGCCCCCTTTTTCCCTTCCCCCTTCTCTTTATACAATATATTTCCTCCTTCTTTGTTTATATTAAATTCACCTTCTCTGCTTACATTATCGTTCCCTCATAGTTAGATTGCTTATATTAAATTCCCCTTCTTTGTTTACATTATTTTCCCCTCATAGTTAGATTTATAAACTCCTTACTTTATTCTTCGTTACTTCTTGTTAATCTATGGTACCTTAATTCTCATTATCTTCTTTGGTCCCTTGTAAGACTCCTTGCTTTATGTTTCCCCTCTCTCTCCCCCTCTCTCCCCCCCCCCCCCCCCCCTTTTTTTTTTGTTTATTTTCTCTTTTACTCTCTTAGCCCAGTTAATCATCTCTGATTTTTTGCTTCCTCTTAGCTTACATTTATTTAGATTATTACCTCCCTTTTTTTTAAAACCTCTTCAAACCGCCCCTCTTCATAAAATTCCTTTCAATTAAACCCTTTCCCCCCCCCTTTATTTCTATCAATTTGTATTAAAATTCCCCCCTTCTTTTCTCTACTAAGATTCATTATTTTCGCTCCTTAACCTTTAGACTGATCGTGCTAACCCTTTTCCCCATTATTTCTATTAATTTGTATTAAAATTCCCCCTTTTTTCTACAAAGGTTCATTACTTTCGCTCCTTAAGCTTGATAAGTGTATGGCCAAGCATTAATTTTTATTGTGACTCCGATAACACGGGAGGCGTGTTGATGACACCTGTCTTCCCAACAATTAAAGTTAAAACTAGTTCTCACGATTTTGCTTGTTGGATGGTGGCGAGGAGGCAGACTCCCCTCTTCAATAAAAGTAATGTTGCCAATGACTCATCAAACCTCTACTGCTCATATTTCCTTTTGTTTAATAGAAAAAATTGTTCACCCTCTAGTGTTGCTACTTCATTCTTAGTGGATGTTTATTTTTTAGTTTATCTATTAAACATTTCTCATTCCTACTCTAAATTGTCTTCCCTTTGTAAATGTCTTCTATACACACACACACCCCCATCCCCTCGGGGATCCTCGTAAAATGTGGGTATGTATATTATGTGTGATAGCCATTAGGAAGCTTGATCGATACTCTACATGTTTGATAATGAAAGGATATGTAAAACCCTTGGATTATATGATGACCAACTAGTTATGCACACCCATGGTCATGGGAGGACCCTTATGATTGTCAATGACATAAGTGAGTTTATAGACATTATCATTGGAATATATTGTGGTACTAAAAGGACAATGAGCATGGGTTATATATTGGACCTTGGGTACCATAGTATCCACCATTGGACCACCACTTGGACCCAAGATATACCTTTGGTTGCTTTTCCAATAGAGATAATGGGAAATAATTATATATTTTTTGAACTATTACCCTAGTGAGGTGCAGGATTTTGCCTCGTATCATGTCGATGCCATATAAGGCATCCATCCCTTGGACCACAATGTCCCCTTATGTTTTGATTGATACTAGCCAATACAGGAGTAATACTAGGCAATAAACCTTGGACCACCAAAGAGAAGGAGTGGTGCTCATATGTACCAGGAGAGAGGAATTAATGGGATTCATTGGTGAGATCTTTCAAGATCCAAGTTCAGATCTTTCAAGATCTAAGTTGGAGTTGGAACATGTGGGGAAGTATAATGGCCCCCCTTTTTCTAGTTGGAACCTCCATAGTTACCTTAAGTTCTCCATCACGCTCCCTCTTGCAAGATCTAGTTTCATTTTTCTCACAAGACTGGCTACTCACGAAGCTTGAGTACTCTGAAATGCTATAGCTTGTGCCTCAAAGCCCACAACTTTTATTTCTAGCAACCAAAATTCTGGCTTCTCTTTCCTTATATCTCGCGAAACCCTCACTAGCTATGGAAATCGTGGAGGGAATTTGGAAGCCAAATGTTGGTCTATTGTTCGACATCAGTATCAGACATGGGACTGAAGCTCATGCTCATGTTTGTCAAGCGCTCATGTTCTTCTTCTACTAGGTATTTTGACTGCATCTATGAATAAAAACTTAGCAGTTCGTCCCTCTCCCACACTGCCTACTCCCAAACAGGAAGGGGATTATAGGTGGAGAGAACGTGTGGAAGTGAAGTGAGCAATGCAGGTCCACACACATGCACACGCACATGCACACACGAGCACGCGCGCACACACACACACACACACACACATGCACGCAGTGCACAAGCCAAGATCAAAATATAGAAAACATACCGAGATATTACCAACTTCAAAATGGTATGCAAAAAAAACATGGACACTACAATTATGCAACTACAAAAGACCGCGTATGAGTGTGTGACATGGGGTGTGGTTGATCAGACTCGACCCTATGAATGTTTGCAAAATTCACTAAACTTTCGTGCTTACTACTTGATCGATGGATAATTTTATCATGACATCCATTGTGAACGATTTCCTTTTTAGTATTCCACAAAACAATTAATGTGGATCACATAGTCACTACAATTGTGATGAACTTACATCTACAAAACATATTCCTATTTTATAGTACTAAAACACATTATGCGGTTCAAATATGGTTTTGATTTCACCTCATTGCTTTTTTTTTAAGTCCGTGCTCTCCGATCATTCAGTGGTGGGTTATTTATTACAGGGTTTCTTTGGTTTTTTCCTATGACTTGGTTTTACTTGTGTTAAAGTTGGTTTTCTATGACTTTTTCCTTTATTCAATCCTTTACTTGTATCAATTATATATGGCTATACATACATACATGCATGCATGCATGCACGCATGCACACACATGTAGATTTATATATTCATATATAGATAGATAAATATGTATATAAGTGAGTGTGTGGGTTTGGCGGGGGATAAAGTTCTAATGCATTACTTTTAAAGTTTTCAACGGTTGGAGCAAAAAGGAAGGGGATTAGAGGTGGAGAGAACATGTGGAAGTGAAATAGTGAATGAGCAATGCAAACTCTCACACACACACACACACACACACACACATGCACACGTGCGTGCATGCATGATGATGTGGTGTAGTGAGAAATATATTTTTTCAAATGTATATTACCTGCTGGCGTGTGAAAATACTCCAACTAGAGTGTGGCAATCGAAATACATGAAAATGTTTTGACCATGATTGGACTAGCAAATCAAAGTATTAATGTGTTTGTATAAGAGTATAGCATTGCACATGTATGACATGGGTGTATGCAAGGCAGCATGGGAGAATGCGAAAGAATGCATAGCGGTAAAATGCACATTTTACTCTTCATCACAAGGGAGGTGCATATATGTGTGCATGGATGCTATTGGTGTGTGCAGATGCTTTTGGTATATGCTTATAAGGTGGCGATTTGAAAGATTATAGTGTTTGTTTTACTATTCGGAAGAAATAAAGTTTTAAACTCTAAAGTGCATGTAATATTGCATCACCATAATAGTATGGAAGAATAAGTGGGAGTTTCGGTTAGGATGCTACTCTCACTTTTTACTGTTAAAGTGGAAGACATATCAAGTCCAAGCTCAGTCCGAGGGGTCATAAAATTAACCTTTTACTCTTCTTCACAAGGGCAGTGTGGAACAATGATTTTGATCTATATATAGCTTACAAATGAAGCATTGAATATCTCAAATCTATGTAAGGGATACCTTTTTGCACAATGAAGCATGGAATATCTTATGCCAATGCTTAGAATACCTTTTACAACTTTTGAACTATATACATAAAATATGGAAGGAAAGGTGACGTAATTTAATGTTATAAGGGTCCAAACATTTTATAAGAGTTTGTTGTTGAACAAAGTAATTAGTGATTGATCCAAGGAAGTTGCAAAGGGACCTATTTGCAGAGGCATCATTTGGAAATAGACAAATATTAAAAAGAGAAGAGCATGTTTACAAAAAAAGAAGAGAATATTTAATGGGACGAAAAGGATTAACAAGAGAATGTGCTAAGAAAGATTTCAACAAGTACAATTGATAGTTAAATAGACATTAGACCGTAAATATTGGTGAGATGAGTGCTCTCCTCCTCCCATGAATGTACTTAGGTTTGGGAAAGAAAAACTCGTCATTTGTGCAATGTAGTAACTTACCTTGAAAGGTCCACTGTGTTGGATCTGGGTAGTAATGTGCTACCTTGTCTCATGTGAATATGTTGTGGAGCTCACTAAGTTGGGCTAGCAATAGGTGTGATGGTGATCATATCCATGCTAAAGTTAAAGCATGATTCAATGCCTTTTTTTGGGGGGCTAAATATCACAAGAGGAATATTGCCTCCGATAAGAAGGGTTGTCCAAAGGGGATAGCTAGAAAGTTGCCTTTTATAAGTGGGGTGCATGGAAAATTGGCTTGCCAAATTTGGTTATAAAAATTTTTTGGGCAGTTTTTTAAAAAGAACAATGATTAGTGCAAGATTTAAGTCCTTTCTTTAGTACCTGCAAACAATTCTCCCTTTCATAGAGTTAGCGTCAATTACAATGCTAGGTCAAGTCATGCAAAAGACATGCCAAATTTACATCATTGGTGTGGTAGAAGTCGAATAGAGTCTTTTGTCAGACATTCTTTGATGAGCATACGGTGAGGCCAATAGCTAGCAGACTTCATATAATAGAAGTCCACTAGAGGACCTTCTATAATAGAGTCTTTGTACCTGGTGTTCTTTGATGTGCTTAAATCTGGGAATAATGACCTATTCATGCCTATGGTGAAATGCACGGTGGAATGCATGGCATCTTTGCTTGCTCATTGAAAGGCCACACACCCACTCACGCACCCATGGGCAATTGGGAGGGGCTAATAGATGTGGTCTACGCCGTGAAGGCAGAGGAGCATTCTAGCAGGATGAGAATGCAGGCAAGTGGAGGTGGGTGAAAGCCGAAACTGCTTGAGGTGTTGGGGTTGGCGTGTCGTCCAACTTGTGCTAATGCATGCCACCTTTGGAGCTCCGAGGCAGAATCGTTACATAGGAATTGCCCCATAAAACGACGATGCTAGAGACTATAAATGCCGGAGATTGCAAGTTACAAAACCCATTCAAAGAGAGAAGAGAGAAGGGCACGTGGCGGTGAGAGACCGGCTACAGCCGGTGAACCAATTACATAAAATGAAGAAGAAGAAAAGCAGACGTGTTCGTCTTCACCAACCTGTTTTTGTTGTCTTCGGTTGTTGTGAGACACACCAACTCATTCATTCAATTCCGTTCTTACTTGCTTCCTTCGTCCTCTGCTTCTTCGCCATCGCTTCTCGCATTTCCAAGCTCGCTCGAATCTCCTCTTGGCTTCCCCTTGCCTTGGACCTTCCCCTCGCGTGCACGCCTTGGCTGAATTGCACACGCCGCAATTGCGATTCCGAACGCAAGCTTTTATGAGATTCACTGACCTTGTCACACTCGCAGACAGGGGATGGAGTTATGATTTCCGCGACGCTTCTTGGAATTTGTGGCGCTCCGAACCATGCAGGAGGCACCGTCCGTCACCAAGAGCGGGCGAATAGAGGACCGGAGGAGCAAGAGAAAAGCTCGCTGGAGCTCTTTGGTCTCTGTGTGGAGTGAAGGTGGCTCGTTGCGGGAAGGAGTTTATGAATGTTCTGTGCTGCCTTTCACGTCTTGATATGGAGAGCAAAACGTCGGTTCCGCTCGAGGTCAGAAGCTCCAGTTTGCATCGTGATTCCAATCCCTTTTCTGTTCGGGATGTTCAGCAGACGGACAGCGCAAGTCTATCAAGATGTCGAACTTCAGCGGGACCGTCGAGGATTGTTCTACAGGATGTCGATGCTTTGAATTGCGATACGCAGGGTGGGAGGGCTGCTCCTAATACCAAGGGAGATAGTCCGGGCCGTGAGGGGTCGACGAGGGTTGGCGCAACTTCTGGAGAGCTGCTTGAATCTCAAGGGAGTGTTGCTGGCATCCTATACAAATGGGTGAATTTTGGAAAAGGCTGGAGACCCCGGTGGTTCGTTTTGAAAGATGGAGTGTTGTCATATTACAAAGTCCACGGGCCAAACAAGATTACACTAAGCGACGAAAAGTACCCAATCTCAAGGATCATAGGTGACGAATCTCAGAGATTGATGAAGAAGCAAAGAAATATCTATCGACCTCGCAAATCTTTTGGAGAGGTGCATCTGCAGGTTCGCCAATGTTAACTTAATTTGCGATTTTCAGCCTGTTTGCAAGATTTTGATTTGGTCTATTTGTGGAGCTTAATGGGATTCCTCATCATTGATGAACGCGCTTACAGTCGTGGAGTGCTTCACCAGGTCTCCTCTATCCGGAAAAGCAGGTCAGATGACAGAAGGTTCTACATCTTCACTGGAACCAAAACTTTGCATCTTCGGGCAGAGAGTAAGGAAGATAGATGTGCTTGGCTGGATGCCTTGTTTGCCGCAAAGGAATATTTCTCAAGCACCTTTCCCAAACAGGTGGCGATGCCACTTTCTGCGGAAATGGGAATCTCAACAGAGAGGCTCAGGAACCGGTTATTGGAGGAGGGGTTGACAGAAGACGTAATTTTGGATTGCGAGGCAATCATGCGAATGGAGTTTTCATTGCTGCAACAGCATCTAAGGGCGCTTGAACAGAGCCATTTCAATCTTCTCGAGAGGCTAAAGCATCTGGAGGTATGCTTTTTTATTTTGCTTAGGCCTATTTGCAAGCTCTAGGAACCAGTGTTTTCAAACTACGAGAAGAAGACCTAACCTGTGTTTTCAAAAGATGAGTAGGGGAGAAGAAAACCGGGATGTCTGGAGCCCTCGTTAAATAATGAACCTAAACCTTGTCGGTCTGATAGTATGGGGTTTTGGTTCTGGAGGATCGGCATTGTCCTTGCTGTGTTACGCCATGGCATGTGCATGATATCAAAAGGGTAACCATTGCTTCATTACAAGAATCTTGCGTACAGAAAACTTGTTTACAGAGTAATGGAGGCCACAGGAGAAAGGTAGAAGCCAGCTGGCAGGCTAAAAGGGTAGGGGCAGTGGCAGCTGACAGTTGCCCTGCCATGGTCCTTGGAGAGGCCACGTCTCCTAGTAGGATAAGGCTATATGGCATTATTTTCCAGGGGCCAAGGTGTTAGCATTGCTACCCAAAACTGTCTGTTGGGTTGAATATGGCAGAATTAATGCATAAGAATTTGGGATTAGATTCGTTGGAGTACTTGTTGGAAGTCAATGTCCCCCACCTGTGAGCCCCCATATGAGGAGGACATTGGGGGGCATATGACTGTGAGGGGGAGGGATTATGGGGGGCTATTATGGGCTGCAGCATGCAGCATGTGGCTGTGCAGCAGAACCTCCCAAGGCGGGCAGGAAAGGGTGTAGCAGCAGCAGGAAACACAACCCCTGGCAGCCCTATTTATAGGCTGCCCAGGGGTGAGGCAGTTATAGCCGACCAGGCTGGTTGGCCAGCCAACCAAGGGCTGGTCTGTCTAGCCCTGGTAGCCGACTAGGCAGTCGGCAGCCTCCTTTAAAAAACCCCCCTTCCGCCCTCACTTCTCCATCAGCCACAGAAGCTAACAGAGGCAGCGCGGAGCAGGAGAAGACCTATAGAGAGTTCTCAGTTTGTAGTCCAGCCCTTGCTGGTCCTTTTGTGCTCACCTTGAGCTGTGTTTTGACCACTACTCGTGGAGAATAAGATCTGAGTTCTCCTGTGTATGCTGTACTGTTTGAGTGAGGTACTCAAGTGTGGTTTGCATCATTGAGCATGAGACGGAGCTGTTCCTATTCCACATAGGTTGTGAGGTTAGAGAGAGTCTTTCCTCCATTTCCAACATGGTATCAGAGCATGATTTCCAGCTCTAGACACTCTCACATCGAAGGAAGGAGTTCTTCTACTCGAAAGCAACTCCATTCGTCTCAGGTTTGCAGAGTTCTATTCTATCTGCCGCAAGCTCTATTTGGAGATTTTTTGCTGTGTGAAAATTGCGGCAGAAATGTTGAAGTCAGAAAGCTCTTCAGCCACTACTCTTCCTTCCTCCTGCCTCCAGTCAGGTTCCTTCTTATACCATCCCAACTTTGAGAGTCCGGGAAGCTGGATGGGACCAATTACCCCATGTGGAAAGTAAAGATCTGGAGCCATCTTGTGGCTTGGAAGTTGTGGAAGCTCACAACGGGAACGGAGGCAAAGCAGGAGGATACACTAGACAAGAAGGGGAGGATTCTTGAGGCAGTAGATCCAGATGAACTCAAACCATGGGAGGATAGAGATGCCCAAGCCTTGGCATTGATCATAGGGACAACGGCGGACTCTGTGATTCCTCACCTCCAAATGGCAGATACGTCAATGGAGACGTGGGCCACTTTGAAGGACTTGTAGGAGACACATAACACTTCTCATATATTGACTGTACAATACTAGCTCTTCAATATGGGCATGGATGAGGGAGAGTGGGTAGATGACAACTTCCCAAAAGCCAAAGTGGTGAGAGATCAACTATCATCGGTTGGTCAGAAGGTGGATTCCAGTCAGTTGGCACTGCTAACACTTGTCATTCTACCTCGCAGCTTCAAGGGTTTCGTCACAACTGTGACAACAGGAGAGAGGACCAAGCCGTTAACATTCGAAGAGCTTGGGCTTGTTACTGCAGCAGGAGGCCCGGGAGAAGTTGTACAACAAGGATGACGACAAAGCACTTCTGGCGAAGGACAAGCTTGGAGAGGGCAAGTCTAAGGACTCCAAAGGCAACAAGACCGAAGATTGCGAGGAGAAGAAGGTAAAATGTTTATACTGTGAGAAGCTTGGTCATTACGCAAAGGACTACCGGAAGAGTTGCATTTCCAGCCAGTGCTTGGCTGTGTTTTTTGGGAGTTGTGCATTTCATTCCCAGCAAGGGAATTCAGTTTTGTATTTGCTGTAATCTCTTTCTCAGACATGGCCCAGCAAAATCAGAATGATTTCCAGTTCGGTGGTCTTTCACAGGAAGACAAGTTGGATGGTACCAACTACTCCCTCTGGAGTTTTATGGTACGCAATATTCTGATTTCTCGTAATTTGTGGGATTATGTGAATGGGGATGAGATCCGGCCAGCAGGTATGGCACCTAATACCCCTCCCCAGCAAGGAGGTGGAAGAGGTCGTGCACAGGCTGCAGTTGTAGGACAGGTTGTTGGTGCAGCTGTAGCCACCACTCCAGAACAAGAGATGGGATTCACGAGATGCCTTAGCTTTGTCATGCATCTCTCTTTCAGTGAAAAGATTTATCATTCCACATATCCGGTCGTGTAAGACCTCGAAGGCAGCGTGGGATATCTTAGAAAGCATGTATGCAGCCCGGAATAATGCAAGGGTATCTTTCTTGAAAAGAGAGTTAAGTAATACACATATGGAAGAGGGTGACTCCATGTCAGTCCACCTCACAAAGCTACAGGATCTCAGAGAGCAATTATTGAACATTGATGAGATTATTCTTGATTCAGAGATGATTACCACCACTCTGAATTCTCTTCCTGAGACTTATCTCAACTTTCATATCTCGTTGAACTTATCATTGAGGGGGGGTTGCAAATCCTCTCACTTTTCATGAGTTGATAGGACTTCTGCTTCAGGAAGAGCAGACCAGGAAAAACTTGGCTTCACGTGTAGTTGAACAAGCTATGCTCTCAAAGTTCAAGTCAAAAGGAAAGGGACAGGCAAGGACATCAGTAAATCAGCCTTCCAGTGGGTCAGGACAGCCTTCACAAAAGGCTAAGAATGATGCAAGTAAGCCCAAGAAGAAGGGTTTTTGTCATTTCTGCAAAAAGCCAGGTCATCACATTGCAGAATGCAAGAAAAGGCTTGCAAAAGAGAAGAAAAACAGCTCCGGTATGGCTGTTTCAGATTCAGCTCCTCATGCAACTGACAGTGGGGATGCTGCAGCCAACTTTGTTGGACAGGATTATGCCTTTTTATCTTGCATTTTAGATTCTAGGCTGGCTGCTCCAAATGTTCGGGATAGTACAGCCACTTGTAATGATGATACATATGTCTTTTTGACTTGCAGTTATGATTCTTCCACGGATGCATCAGCTTTCAATGTCAATGAAACACTAAATATTTAGTGACTTTCTTACCAACGGGAGGTGGATGCAAGGAAGTGAAGAGACACTTCCTAGAAGTGATATGCTTGGAGGCACCGCTGTCAAAATACCTGTGCCAACAACTCGTCATATTCAGTACGTGGTACAGGAGAAGTTGAGCTTACCGCCATCGATGGCTCAATTTTCAGACTTTCAGATGTCTTGTATGTGCCTGGTATCACCAAGAATCTCCTTTCAGTGTCCACTCTTAACAGGGCTGGATTTCAGGTCATCTTTGAGGATGACAAATGTGATGTCCGAGACAAAGAAAATGATTATGCCTTGAGATTATCTGATACTCTGCTGTGTGGGCTTTTTCAGCTTGATCTTTTTGAGAAAAGAGCAGCCCATGCTCTTGCAGTTTCTACTCCTACTGCTGCCATGCAGAATGCAGAGTTATGGCATGCCAGATATGGCCACATGCATTACAACAACTTGATGACACTTCAGAAGGACTCTATGCTTGATGCATTGCCACCTCTTGAGATACCTCCTCCACATGCCTGTGAAGGGCGCATTTTAGGCAAGATGCACAGATTCCCCTTTAAAAAGGATGGTTCAGTTAAAGCTGTCCGAAAATTACAGCTTATACACAGTGATGTTTGTGGTCCCATGAGGACTCCATCATTGGGTGGTCATCTCTACTTTGTTACTTTTATTGATGATTACTCCAATTTCACTTGGGTCTTTGGGCTAAAGCGCAAATCAGAAGTGTTCATGGTGTTTAAGCACTTTTCAGCCATGGTTGAAAATGAATCTGGACTCAAGATACAGACATTGTGCACAGATAGAGGTGGGGAATACTTGTCTGTAGATTTTGATGCTTTTCTGAAAGGCAAGGGTATTGTGCATCAACTCACAGTGAGGCTGACCCCTCAGCAAAATGGCAAAGCTGAGAGGAAAAATATAACTCTTATGGAGATGGACAGATGTATGCTGAAAAGCAAACACATGCCTCACAAATTCTGGCTTGAAGGTCTAATGTGTGCCAACTACATCTTAAATCGGTCTCCCACTAAGGCTTTGAAAACAAAAACTCCCTATGAAGTCTGGAATGGGAGAAAGCCTTTAATGGATCATTTCCGTGTCTTTGGATGCCTTGCATATGCTCATGTGCTAGTTGAATTTCGGCATAAGTTGTTAGATAAGGCAATTAAGTGCATATTTGTTGGGTACAGTGCAGAAAGCAAGGGGTACCGTCTCTACAATCTTGCTACACGCAAGATCATTGTCAGTAGAGATGTGATATTTGCAGAAAATTCAGCTCACACTCAGGCTGAATTTCATATGCCTTCTTCAGAGGATGTTTTTGAGGGGCTGCTACCCATTGCCTTGGGTTCCCCTGCTGATATTTCTGATGCAAATCAGAATTTACAGCCACCTCCCGATGCTCGAGTTCAGCCACAGGATGTCTTGCCACCTCCACAAGTGGAACAGGTGGTTCAGCAAGAAATTGCAGACATACATGCAGCAAAAACAGTCCCAAACTGGCTGTTACAGACTCTCAGGGAGAGTAAGATTGATGCTCCATTACCTGGTAGGACTCGCAGTGCAGTAAGGTGCTAATTCAGTGGAATCAGCATATGCAGGTACTCTTCTCGATGAGGAGGAGCCTGCAACATTCGAAGAAGCAAAGGACAATGTTGGATGAATGCCATACACGATGAATTGCAGTCCATTCAGAAAAATCAGACTTGGGATGTCGTAGACTTGCCACCAGGTAAACATGCCATTGGTAAACGATGGGTTTTCAAGGTGAAATGGAAGTCAGATGGCTCCATTGACAGATACAAGGCAAGGCTGGTTGCCAAAGGCTATGCTTAGAAAAAGGGCATAGATTATGAGGAGACTTTTGCTCCTACATCCCGGATGACCACCATCCGATCTGTTATTGCAATGGCTGCACATTTTGAGTGGAATGTTCATCAGTTGGACATTAAAACAGCCTTCCTAAATGGAGACTTGTTGGAAGAGGTTTCTGTCAAACAACCTCCAGGCTTTGAAATTTCAGGAAATGCACTTCAGGTATGCAAGCTGAAGAAAGCTTTGTATGGGCTGAAACAGGCCCCTCGTGCATGGTATGCCAAGATTCATGCCTTTTTGACCAGCAAGGGGCTGCACAATAGTCCTACTGAGAGCACCCTCTACATCAAGAAGGATGGGGGGGAAATTTTAGTCATCATTCTTTATGTCAATGACTTACTGCTCACAGGGTCCAATGAAGATACCATTGCAGATTTCAAAGCTCATTTGCAAACCAACTTTGACATGTCAGATTTGGGGCTGCTTCACTTTTATTTGGGGATCCAGTTTTCTCAAGAGAGACGTGGCACTGTTATGTCTCAGTCCAAGTATGTACAGAAACTCTTGGACAGATCTAACATGCATGATTGTAAGCCCATAGCCACTCCCATGGAGCTGGGGCTGAAACTCACAATGCATGATGCATGAGAATCAGTTGATGCCACATTTTACAGTCAGGCTATTGGATGCCTCATTTATCTCTGCAACACTAGACCTGATATTGAGTTTGCAGTATCTCAGGTGAGCAGGTATATGCACAGCCCAAAAACTATGCATTGGCAGGCAGTTAAGCGCATCTTCCATTATTTGCAGGGCACGAAGTCTTTTGGCTTGTTATTTCCCAGGGGGGTGACTTGCAGATGCATGCCTGCAGTGATTTAGATTGGGCTGGTGATTATGACACTAGGCAGTCCACTAGTAGCAATTGTTTCTTTTTGGGTAAAGCTTGCATTTCCTGGCTGAGCAAGAAACAATCTACAGTGGCTACCTCATCATGTGAAGCTGAGTATAGGGCAGCTTTCACAGCAACAGTTGAATGTGTCTGGCTGCGTCGTCTATTTTCTGATCTTCATCTGTCATTGGAGGGTCCTTCTCCAATTCTCACTGATAGTCAGAGTGCCATTGCAGTGGCAAAGAATCCAGTGTTTCATGCTCGCACGAAGCACATTGAGGTTCACTATCACTACGTCAGAGAGAAGTTGCATGCAGGAGAGATCAGTATGATCTTTGTGTCCACACATGACAATGTTGCAGATATTTTCACCAAAGCACTTCCACGTGAAAAGTTTGAGGCATTTCGCAGTGCCCTGAACTTATATCCGTTTGGTGATTAATCATCCTTGTACATGACATTGGCACTGAGGGGGGGTGTTAGAATTATAGATATAATTCAGCAATGACCAATGTAATTTAATAAGCTAGTTAGGGGCACTTTTCCCTCTTTAAGAGGTTTTTCCCCCTAACCGCAGTTAGTCCACTAACTATGGTTAGTGACTACTAAGGTTTTGTCACTAGGACAAAACCTTATCTCACTCCTTCAGTTGTATCACTCACACACTCATCTATTTGCAACTAAGCTTTCAGCTCTCTCTCTCTCCCGTTTTCAGTTCTCACCTTTGCTCTCTCTCCCGTTTTCAGTTCTCACCTTTGCTCTCTCTCCCGATCTCACAGCCTAGGAGCCTGTCAAAAACCCGACCAGTCTGTCCCAATCTGGGCTGACTGGACAGACCAGGTTGGCTGGCCCAACCGACCTGGTTGGCTCAGCCCAACCAGCCCTATATAAGGGCCCTAGCCAGGCCCTTTTGGGCTGCTGCTAGGCTCCCCTTTTCTGCTGCTGGAGACCCTGCTGCAGGCTGTATACCTGCCCATAGACCCCCATTATACTGTGCCTTGCTGCAGCCCTTTGCCGGCGCCTTGTCCTGGCCGTACCTCTTCCGTACACTGCCCTGCAGCAGCCCGTACAGATCCGTACAGCTTTGTACCTTGCTCCGTACACATGCTGATGTCAGCGCGCCTTTCATAGGGTCCTGCTGCAGTCCACTGAGTGCCTCATGCCAGGCCTGATCCAAGACACTGTGTCCCCGCCATCTTCCTGCACATGAGCTGCTCCTGATGCAACCTTTCATCCTTGGAATACCCCACGAACCATGAATGCTCCAGATCTGTCCCAGATCCACACATCCAGGTAATCTCTCTTTGGGCACATCCTGCCCTAGGTCTCCCTCCCCCACGCTCTCCTCATTTGGGGGCTTACAGATGGGGAGGTGACCTTTCCAACATCTCTATCTCTCTATCCCCTCATCCTTCTCTCTCTTCCTCTCTCCTTCCCCTTCTCCTCTCTTCTCCTCCCTTTCTTCTGCTATTCTCTCCCCATCTCCAAATCTGCCGCTTCCCCCTTCACTACTTATGAAGACCACCCCAAGAGCCAAAACCCTAGAAGTATTGTTTTTTTGGAGCATTGCAAGGAGGAAAGTAGAGTTGGCTACATGATGATGCTTAGGACAAATGTAGCACATCTTAGTCAATAGGTCCTTCCAAACTATACTTTAATACAAATTTATGTAGTTACCGAGCATATCGCGTCAGATAAGACATTGAGCTGTGGCCTCGACCTTTGCGGAAAGTTGTGGGAGAGGCCACAATATCCACTTGCACATAATTGAGATCCAAATCAATACATGTAGGGGCACAGGGCTGCCCTAGGATCCTCAATAGCTCCAAAGGTCCCATCTTGAATCTCCTTGATTCGGACGTGGCTTCTCATATTGGCATGGTTATTGTGGTTTTGGCTTTGCTGCAAAAGTTTCCTCATGCCTTGATGAGTTGCAAAATACAAATTGCTATTTGCCGTGTGGCATCCACCACGTCTATGGGTTTCAGCTCTGTTCTTACCTTCACCTACCACATTTCTCTGTCCTAACTTTTTAGTTTTCCATGTTGGATAGCTGGTTCTGGCGAACTTTCCAGCCTCACCATTATGTGGAATGAGTGAACTGGATGCCATGGTGGGGTGTTGATAATTGGAAAATCTTTCATACACATGGCAAGCTAAACAAAACACACTTGAATGTGGGAGCCCCTTCCTGCTTAGCAAGGACACCATTGTTCTTTTGGGCTGTGACTCATGAGCTTGTGGGTGTACCCGCCCGAATAGGAGTAGATTTTCGATTAGTTTAGGGTTCGATTCTGAGGCGGTTTCCCATGGCATAGAGCCAGATTGGAGTGGCGAAATAGGTTGCTTGGGTTGGTAAACCTTGGTGGGGTAACCTTGGTCGGGACACCTGGTTTGTTGACTTGGGTCGAGTCAATTGATATGACCTGGGCTAGTTGACTAACCTAAGGTCGGCCATTTTGCTACCCTATAGATAGGGCCCTCCTCCCCTATCAATTGTATCCTTCCCAGTTAGACACACTGCTTGTGCATAGTTCCTATGCAATAAACCAGTGCTCCTTGCCTCATCTCTGCTTTGCATTCTCTGTCTCTCTCTCTCTTGCTGTTTGTACGGAACTAGGACTACATGATTGGAGGCACCTACATCGAGGGCTGATCGCCGCTGATCCAAAGCAGAACAAGCAAACATCAATGCGGGACTGTGTGCTACAGAGGGAGGTCAAAGATCGCACTTGGATGAAACCATTGCTTGTGTCTTGAACAAGATCGTGTAAAGATCTTGTTGGGGCTGACAGAGTTTTCACCATTGCTAAGGACAAGGATGATGCTAATTCCCAAACTTTTTCACACGTTCACCAACACAAGCAAACCTTGGCTGATACCTCAAGGTCAATCAAATAAATTATTTGAACGAAAGCAAGCTCTGATACTTGTTAGAGTTGTGCTATAGCGGAAGCCAACCCAAATGATATTACTTTCAACATAAAATGGAAAAGTGTTTGCATGGGTGCAAATTAGGATCACTGCTAAGCCCCATTCCAATAATGCCTCGTTTGATTATAATGATAATAAAACTCTTGACTGAACCAAGTTGAACCCTAGGAGAGTTCTAACATGATAAATGAATACAATCAATTTCTTGATTAGCAGTAATTGATGATAATAGATGCCAAAATATACTTGGTGAAGCCAAAGATGTAGAATATCACTGGTAGCCATACTTAGATGTCAAAGCTCATCCCAACAAGCAGCTGAAATATATAGTCTCAAGAATCTACAACAATCTCCCCTCGTATCTGTCCATTATTGTCTCATGCAATGTCAGCCAAGGTGGTCCAGATGAAGTGCAAACTTCATGAGGTGTGTGGAAGAGACTCATATCGAAATCACAATTACGATAAGCCCACGTGGCTTCTAGGATGCTAGGTTATATTAAATTGAATATCCATAATCTTGCTAGGGCTATAACTCAAGCTAGAGATCTCATATTTAACTTAAATTGGAACGAGTAGTTACATTTTAACGTGCATTATCTAACGTACATGTGAGTGATCTAGGTATGCTAGAATTAATCTAAGATTGTTGGTTGCAGAGATTATGCAATCTTTGTTGGTTATAGATATAGGTTAAAACTATATAATCTTGTTCTGTTTGTAGTTTTTGTGTTTGCTGAAGAAACCATTTCAGCCTAGGTAGGAGCTGTGTTTTCAGCTCTTGTGGCATCATGTGCGGCGTTTTTCAGCTCGTCAGGGCTGTTACATAGGGCAATGATTGTGATTTGCTATCTAAGGAGACTTGTTGCAGTGATTGTTGTGTAGAATTACATGTCTACAAAGGATGATCTGGATAGAGGTGATTTGTGGTTGGTATTAGACATGGGAAACATGCTCAAGATCAAATTGGAAGGGATAAGAGTCCTAGCTTGCATGATATGCAAGGATATGTTGCTTTGGGTGTGGCTTCCTCAAAAATTGTGGATTTGCTCGTTTGGTTGTATGTAAAGCAAAGACTTTGCCTTTCAATGAGTGGCTTGCACGAAAATTAGGGACTTTGCTTTTTGGGCTTGCTTGCATGTAGAGCAAATAGTGTGCTTTCAAGGAGTAGCTTGCACGAAAAGCAGGGATGCTTTTTTGGGTGAGGCTTGCCTTGTACGCAAAGCAAATGTTACATTTTTAGGGGTGGCACCCAGGAAAAGCAAAACTCGCCAAGAACCATGCTTCTAGCTTACGAACATTAGACTGGAGCATGTTTGCTTTTAGTCCAAGTTTTCAAAGTTGCAGCCAACCCTTTCTCTTCCATATCTAACCCACGTCAAGTTGTTATGCATCTTCCTTGATCAAATCACAATAGCCTTTCACATTTTGCTGCCTGCAATGTGTAAAAATGGCCATATATCTCTCATCTGTGCTTTTTCCTACTGGCAACTGAGCCTCTTAGATGGGAAATTCTTTGTATCAGTGCAGAGGTTGAAGCTTGCGTGATTTTCAGTTTTCTTCCTCAAATTTCCTTCATTTACTTTTGTTTCTCCTAATCCATTTCAACGAAAGTGAAATTCAGCCATGGGTCCTCCTACGAATTTGTTTGGTTCCAATGTTCCTTGCTCTAAGATGTCTTCGGTTTAATACTGCTTGTGCAACGAGAGGGAACCGCACAAATTGTGATGTCTTTTACACAAATATTATCTACAATGGCTAGCCTTCTCCTTTAGTGCTGGCCTTCGTCATGACTGAGTTTGCCCTTCACCTTTGGAGTGCAGATAGAAACTCAGTACAAAGACTTTGTATAAATGGATGCTCAAGTATGTGTGGTTGTGTGGATTTGTATGTGTGAGATCATATGTTTATACTATGGTCTACACCCACTTTTTGGTGTTGATGACGTTAGTGGGGATGTCATAGTAGCTAGTCCGTGCTATGCATGATGGAGTTTATGGTTTTCAACCTTATGAGTGACTATCATGAGATGGAAACTGCACTATGTTGTGTTTCTAGAGGATAAGTTTGGGCATGTTCCTAGCCTCATCTAGGTATATTCTCTACAATGGAATTTCAAATGCAAGAACAGAGGTCACATACATTGTGTTGGATGTGGGGAGCGATGGAAGGAAGCTGGATTGCAAGGAGGAGACAACAAGCTGAAGGAACTGAAGTGCACTCGCAAATGGATAACGTGCAAGTGCAAGAGATGGCCAATATAAGGCCCAAAGTCAACCAAAGTCAACTTAGGACTAAAATGTCCTAAGTGTACTAGGTTGGGCTACTATGCTATTTGACTAGGCTAGTACGTTCTTAAAAAAGTTTTGTTGTAATAACATTAAAAAGTTTCCATTAAATTCCATTTTCTACCATTAACATGGCATTGAAGTTTGTGGGAATGAGGAGGGTTTGGCATGTGGTGAAAGGGTTGGACCACTAACATGGCTGTTGGTGACCCTATACATGGGAGGGCTTGAATCTCTCCCACTTTGGAGCTTTTATGAGGGGGCCAAAATAGATGGATGCCTTTTGTCTTTATGGCCTCCTATCAGAGGTTGTTGATGTATCAAGTGTGGTAATCAATGCCTCTCCTAGATACATGGGAATGGCAAAACTATATCTTAGTCTTTGCAGAAAAGGACTCACAAAAGCAGCCATCATCACTCTACTCTACCAATTACAATTCAGTACTATAGTATGGATAGACAGGAAGCATGTCCATTGCATCCTAACAAACTGATCCAGTTTAATAACTCAAAAGTTCAAAGCATTTGTGGTAATTTTTGTGATGTTTTTCAGCCTACTGCAGCAAGACTTCGAGGCAAAGGAGTGCATAATGCCATTGCATGTCTATGATTGTGAATGGTTGCTGAAGTACTAAAACAGCCTCTGCTTAACACAAGATTGTGATCTAAGCTTATAGGAGGTGTTGTATTTAAAGTTGATGTCTTAGCCGGTGCAGATGGTTGGAGAAGACAATCCATCCTTATCCCCTCTTAATTCAAGCTTGAGAGATGGGAGACATGCCGAGCAATGTGCTCATGATGGTTTTGCTATAGCGATCACGAATTTAGCATATGAAGGGTGAAAAGGGCTTCAACGCCGGTGCCAATTATGGTGGGGAGTTAATCATAGATTATGTCAATCAAGTGTCATGAAGGTTGTTTTTTTATGGAGTCAAGAGGAGTATCTAATAGAGTTGTATTTACTTTCTTTGCATAATGGATGCCTTCGCTTATTTTTTTTATTCGTCTTCTCTAGCACCTTATATATCACCATAATTTGAAGGCAGATTATGCATTAGATGCTTGGGTTGAGGCTGAATTTGTTGCACTTTTACAGGGAGAAAAGTTAGAGCTTGAGACAACTGTTATGGATGAAAGTCAAAGGCAGACTTGTGTGGACGCTGTGCATGGTGGACATGGGCAAGGTGAATATTTCTTAGCCCTCAGTTTGTTCTCTTACTGTTGATACTTTCTTGATTTGTTCATTTTTATGTATTTTCCCTCATATGAATATGCATGTCACATGTTTGACCATACACATACAAGTACCATCCTGTGAGAAGTAAGAAGGTTGGAGAGGAGTCAGATTCAGACATAGATTCAGACGAAGACTCTGACACCAATAGTGAGGATGATGATGCAGAATCTAAGTCCAATGAGGACGATTCGGATGCTTTGGATGATGAGGACATGAAGTCCAAGAGAAAAAGAAAGAAGGAATCCAAGAAGGGAAAGTCCAAGAGGAGTTCCAAGTCAAAGAAGAAGGCAAAAGCTTCCTTAGGGGATGAGGTTAGAAAAAGATCAAAAAGCATTTGAAAAGCATGGGGCTATCAGAAGCCGGGTCATCTGAGAAAGCTCAATGTGAGTGCTGTTTCAACCGAAATCATGACAGTGCCAATTGCTGGTACCATCCGAATTATAGGGGGCGATTGCCTCCTCACATGCAAGCTGCTATAGCAGTGACACAACCACCTGCAGCCAATCAAGTAGGGGTGAATGGGAATGCTACCAGACAAGAAGACCAGCATATCAGAATTGGGGAAATAATCCTCGACAAGCCAATACAAGTAATGATAATAATGATTCTCTTGCATGATAAAGCAATACAGGAATGTGCATTTGTATCTCTTGCATCCCATCTTGATTGTTCCTGAGTTGGAGGAGCAACAGCAGGGGTGCTAGAGGATAAAGCATCAGGAGGAGTACCCTTTGCAGAGGGACCAGTAGTAGGGGCAGCCACTGTAGCATTGGCTGGTCTCAGATCAATCCCAGAAACAATATTCCAAAAATGCCTTGCAACAAGAATATGTTTCATGAGATAAGACCACATCGGATAGTTGGTGCCATCCAACTTATCATCTTCATGAAGAATGCCAAATAGATCATGATTGTTGCTAGCCATTGCAAATGGGATAACCTGAAAAGAAAAGACCTGAAAACACAAAAGCCTCAAGGCTATCATTTTCAGCCCAAATCAAAGGGCAAATGCAAATTTGACCCAAATGTGACTATGTTAGGCAATGTTCAGTGCAAAAAACAGCAAATCTGGCAAAAGCCCCAAAAAACCCCAAATTTTGCTGAGATTTTGCAAATGTGACCCAATGTATTGGAATCTGACCCAATGTCCTGCAAATGTGACTCAATATCTTGCAATCTGACCCAATGTCGTGCAATCTAAACAAGAAATTGCAGACCAAATCCCAAAGCTCCAATGTCTTGCAAGAAATTGCAACCAAAGGAAGTGAAAAGAATTGAAAGCCCCAAGTTTGCCAATGTCCTGCAAAAGCCCCAAAACTACAAATGTCTGTAGATGACTGCAGTGAGACCCAAAAAAGGTATAGCAAGCAAGAACCAAGAACCTGGTTCACAACCAATGCCAAAACCTATAGGTAGATTTGCACGTGCGAAACCTGTACGAAACGCTCGGAGCAGGTACGAGCTGTACGGACAGCTGATCTGTAGTCACGTGTGTACGGAAGGCAGGTACAAGCTGCGAACAGCTGATCTGCAGGTATACCCGTACGGAAGATTGTATGAAACAGGTATGCAACAGATAAACCTGTATGAAGCAGGTACGGTACAAGTGCGTCTATGCGAAATATGTACGGCGCAGGTACACTTGTATGGAGCAGGCACGGCATAGATACACCTATACGGAACAAGTACAACATAAGTACGTCTGAGGTACGACTGTACGGCGTATGTCCTGCACAGTTACGTACCACTGTACGGATGACTGCAGGATTACAAGCAGATCAGACAGGCAGCTGGTAGAAGACGTACGGGATCTATACGGATCTGTACGTACGTCCATACAGTCGTACGGATTGTACGGATGGGGACGCAGGGAGCAATGCAGGTCCGAGGGCAAGGAAGCAGGTCCTAGTCGCTCTGATACCACTATAGGTGCGGTGAGTATGGGAGCAAGTACAAGAGTCGAGAGAGATAAGCCGTCACGTCAACTAGATTAAAAAGAAACAAAAGTACAAGATACTTGAAGGTAGACCCTAGGACTAAGTATCCTAGGTGTCACATAGGACTAAATGTCCTATGTGGCATAAAAGGCACTAAAACATTGAAGTGCCTATAACTATGCCTACAAGGCACGTACCAGGGCCCATAGAGCATCACTAGAACCGGGAGAAGATGGCCTACAAGCTGGAATGATCGCTAAGCAGCTGCTGCACCAAGGGCTCGGTGAAGAGGTCCACCTTGTTGTCCTTCGTCTTGCAATACATCAACTGGATCACGTCGTCAAGAACCTTCTCCCGAACATAGTGGTACTGGATCTCAATATGCTTGGTACGAGCATGAAACACTGGATTCCTAGCCAGATCGATACAACTTTGATTGTCATTGTGGATGACGGTTGGGGCTGACTATGGAAACCCAATCTCTCTAAGTAAGCGACGGAGCCAAACTGCCTTACAAGTAGCGGAACATGCGCACCATACTCTACCTCAGTAGAAGAGAGAGTGACTGTCGGTTGTCTCTTACTGCTCCAAGTGATGGCCGCCGAGCCGAGAGTGAAACAGTACTTAGTGGTGGAACGGCGAGTGTCAGAATCACCTTCCCAGTCGGAGTCACTCCAACCTAAAAGCTAGATCCTGAAATGCTGTTTGGATTGATAGAACAACCCTTGACTGCGAGACCCCTAAAGATACAAAAGTATTCGAAGACCAACATCCCAATGAGTCTTCTTAGGTGTCTGCATGAAAGAGTTGAGAAGACCAACGGAGTAACATAGATCTAGTCTAGTATTGAGGAGCCAAATCAGAGATCCAATCAACTTACGGTACTTGCTGGCATCCACGGGATCATTGGGATCATACTTGATCAACTTGGTACTGGGGTCCATGGGTGAGGAAATGGCACTACAATCGGACATATGAAACGCCTCCAGAAGCTCATGAGTATAACGTATTTGTGACACAAAGTAACCCTTTGGTCCTTGTGAAATCTCCAGTCCTAGGAAGAAGTTTAGAAGACCAAGATCTGTCATCTCAAAGGCGTGAGAGAGAGCTGCCTTGGTCTCAACAATATGGGCAGTATGACTTCCTGTAATGAACAGATCATCGACATACAAGATGATGAGGAAAGAAGTCTTCCTTGACGGTAAATGTAGAGGTTGGGATCAGCCAACTCATCAATCTTCTGATTCCAAGCTCGAGGAGCTTGCTTAAGTCCATACAAAGCTTTCCGAGCCTGTAAACCATTCCTTCAGTCTTAGAAAACCCAAGCGGTTGTTGCTCCACATAGATATGCTATTAAAGCATGAGCTTGTGCATCTCTGCCATGCCATCTAGATTGTTCCCAAGTTGGAGGCAAAAAGGCAGTAGTGTTGGAAGATGAAGTATAAATAACACTACCACCACCCGAATTAATAGGTGTAGTGGCAGGTGCCTGTGACGGAGGTCTAATCTCAAAACCTGCAATTATATTCCACCGCTTGCCCTAACATTCCAGTTCCAATAGCCCTTTTGCTTCTGGACACATCTACCTTTGTGCCGTTTTTTTCCTCACATTGGCCCTTGAACGCAAGGCAAAAGGGGCAGAGAATCTGAGACTTGTCATGTTGTTCGTAATATTGTTGCTAGCATGCCAGAGAATATAGATGGGAGAATCTTGAGATACGAAGGAGAAAGAGTTCAACCACAAAATTCAAGAGGCATTGGCAACAAATTGACATCAATGAACATGTCTACCAGATTGCCATTTCCAAGATATTATAAGGCGAGTTGCAGAATTGTGCAAGAAGCACACATTGGCACTTAGTTTCTGTGCAGGCAGCTGTTTTGAACTTTGTGCAATCTAACTACTTTGGGGTTGTGCATTTTGCATCGATTGCAATGGAAAACCATGATCCAGTTGGTATGCTTGCCCTTGAAGACAAGTTAGATGGCACCAACTATCCCATGTGATCCTATCATGTGTTGGTAGCCAAGAAATTGTTATTGAAGTCTCATATGCATTTGCTTTGATTTCAAGTCCAATCTTGTATTGCTAGAATAGGCAAGCTCGACGACCCTCAGGATTGGATTTACTTATAATAGCAAGATGTTTTTTTCTTAAAGACTCATTTTCTTGAATTGAAATCCAATTTTGAAGCCTCGAAAAGCTTGAATGTACGTAGGTACTCAATCCATAATTGATGTAACTCCACTAGTAGTTTTGTCTTTTTGCCATGATTGACAGGTAGCAATTGATAGTAGGCGCTCTTTAAGGAATATGCAGTAGTAATTGTAGGTAGTTTTGGATGAACTATTAGAAAGGAGTTACCATGTCCGATCGAGGATCATAGTCTTTGTTGGAAGGCTGCGTCGAAATTTTACTGCATAAAGCAAAAGGATCTGAGGCAACCAGAAAATAATAACACCCAACAAATAAAGAACAGAAACCAAAATCAGAAGCTAGATTGCCCGTCTGCACCGCTGTTGCAAACGAATTTCAGAGAAACAAGACACCAGATTGGCCCTAAACTTAGCGCCCCTTTTGGTATTTCTTTATCTTTTATTTAGAAAGCTTGCAAATACAAGAATAGCACCACAGTGCATCAGCCCACAGACATATTTTCCACTTAAGGGACTACTATACCATCACTTTGATCTAGAAGATAGGTGATTCCATAGACCAAAACTTAAGAGGAAGAGGATTTCCATGGACAGGCAAACTATTGGACCATCATGGTTGGCCTATTGATGGATTATATTTATGTGTCGGTACTTGAAATATACATTAGGTCAGATATCTCACTTCAGGTCATAGGGCTTTGACGAGGTTCATATGGGGATGCCTTGGTTTAATGTTCACTTTGGGGGGAAGTTATTAAAGTCCAGGGATGAGGATATCTTTGTGGATGTCATTTTTGAGCCTGTCAGGGTTTCGGGTCAAGTGGGGCAGTGTTTCTTGACTTCGAGTTGGTATCTAGACCCTAACTTGGATCACGTTTCTTTGGGTTCATGGATGATTTGGCTCTATGGAGATGTCCCCATAAAATATTTGCAGTGGGACCGTGGGGAGTGGGAATGGTTTGATGCAAGGGAGCCTCCTTCGCTACACGGCTAGCAATTCCAAGAGGTTTCAGCTCAGTCTTAGGGGGGCTGGAAGCCCATTAGAGCTCCTCATTGGGCAGACTTGCAGAAACCGTTTGGGAGAAGACTCTGAAAATCTCTTAGGAATAGAAAAGTCACTATTTCTTTTGGCTTTCTATTCTTTTTTTTTGGGGGGGGGGGGCAATGAACCTATGGAAGTCCAGGTTTGGGTCTGCTGTCCCTACTACCCTTGTTTCCTTTTTGCTGAGGAGTTCATTTAGTATTGTTTATGTGATATAGAAGGGCATTGCTAGACTTCTAAGTACTTTTGTTTTCTCCCCCCCCCTTCTTGATGACTTGGGGCTCGGTGGCTTGGTTCTCTCCTTCGGGGCCTCATGTCTTTTATGAGAGGTTGCATGATGTATTTCAGCCATAAGCATTGCTCTTGGGGTTTGTTTATACTTAGGAAAAATGCATCAGCGAGTATGCTGAGCACATAGATTTGAAGACCATCCAAGCAGTTTTTAAACAAGATCGATTGACTTAAGATCACATCTTCACCTACAAAGCTGAGTGCATAGGCTTGGAAACATTTGTGAGAAAACAGAACGGAAGCAAGAGTGTGCAAAGAGAGAGTGAGCTGAACGTAGTTCACTCCCGAAGTCAACTGAACTGAAGTGAATGAAGTGTGAGTAAAAGGAAAGAGATAAGGGTTTTGTCTAAGTGACAAAACCCTATCTAATCACTAACCATAGTTAGAGATTAGACCGTGGTTAGGGGAAAAAACCCCCTAACTCACTTATTACATTACATTGGCCACTGCCTAGAATATATTAATAATTCTAACACCCCCCTGCAGTGCCAATGTGGTGTACAAGGTAGTGATCAATCACCAAAAAGAGATAAGTTTAGGGCACTACGAAATGCCTCAAACTTCTAGTGCTTTGGTGAAAATGTCTACAACATTGTCATGTGTTGACACATAGATCATACTGATCTCTCCTGCATGCAACTTCTCTCTGACATAATGATAATGAACCTCAATGTGCTTCGTGCGAGCATGAAACACAAGATTCTTTGCCACTGCAATAGCACTTTGACTATCAGTGAGGAACGGAGTAGGATCCCCCAATAGGAGACGAAGATCAGTGAACAAATGTCGCAGCCAAACACACTCAAGTATCGCTATGAAAGCTGTCGTGTACTTAGCTTCACATGAGGAAGTAGCCACTGTAGATTTGTTAGAATTATTGTTATAATTTAACAGTGACCAATGTAATGTAATAAGTAGGTTAGGGGCACTTTTCCCTCATTTTAGAGGTTTTTCCCTCTAACCACAGTTAGTTCACTAACTACGGCTAGTGAAGGATAAGGTTTTGTCACTTAGACAAAACCTATCCTAGTCTTCAATTGTAACACACTCTTCTATTGCAACTATTGCTTTCAACTCTCTCTCTCCTACTCACATTTGGTATCAGAGCAGCAAGATCCTGCTCTTTGCTTCCTTGCTCGCAAGCTCCGTGCTCCAAGCTCAACAGCTTGCTGCTCCTTTGTATCTGCTCCTTGCTCAACACTCGACGTACAGTCCGTACGACCCGCATGTACCATCGTTGCCCGTCCGTACAAGTACCGTTGTCCGTACAAGTGTCGTTGTCCGTACACAGCAGTACAGCGCCGTACTACCGTAGCCGTACAACTGACAGCAACGCCGTACTACCTTCCGCTTCAATCGTACAGCCCGTACACTACTCCTGTGAGCAGTCCGTACTCTGTCGTACAAGCGCTGTAAGTTCGTTGTATTAAGCGTTGTTTGGTACAAGTACCTGCGCCGTACCTCCGTTGTACGACTACCGTGCAAGTGACAACAGACTGCCGTACTGCTTCCCATCGTACATTCCGTACATTCAGTACTGCCTGCGTCCGTATTGTTCCAGCGCCAGCTCTTCAGTACTAGCTCTTCCGTACTAGCAGCCTGTCTCTGCGTACATCCGTACAGTAGTAGTCCATTCAAGCATCTTCCATCCAATCCGTACTGTTGGGCATCAGTCGTCCGTACAGTTGGGCCCTTGTACCTTTCGTTGGCGTTGGTGTCTGCACTTTGTGCAGGTTTTCCTTGCAGGATTACTTGTCAGGTTTGTGCTTTATAGAAGAAGAGCAATTTGGGAACTTTGCAGGTTTTTTGGACTCAGATTGAGTCACATTTGAGCACATTGGCAGTAGAATTTACTCCTTTTGCAGATAAATTGCAAATTGGGGCTTTCAGTCAATTTGCCCCTTTTTTGAGTTGCAATTTCTTGCAAAAATTTGGAGCTTTTTGCTTTACACAGCAATTTCTTGCATTTTTTGGGCTTTCAGGCAATTTGCCCCTTTCTGGTTGCAATTTCAAGCCACAAATTGGGGCTTTTATGTTGGGAGAGCAATTTTGCAGGTTTCAGTTCACACTGCCTTTCTGTAAGTGTTTTGAAGCACTTTTGGCAGGTTTTGGGAGAGATTGGATGCTCTGGCAGATTTCTAACAGAGACATTACAGAGATTTGAGTTGCATTTTCAGTCAGTGTTTGGCTGTATTTTTTTGGGAATTGTGCACTCCATTCCCAGCAAGGGAATTCAGATTTGCATTTGCTGTATTTTCTTTCTTAGACATGGCCCAACAAAATCAGAATGATTTCCAGTTCAGTGGTCTCTCACAAGAGGATAAGCTGGATGGTACCAACTACTCTCTTTGAAGTTTTATGGTACGCAACATTCTGATTTCCCGTAATTTGTGGGACTATGTAAGTGGGGATGAGATCCGGCCAGCAAATGTGGCACCTAATACCCCTCCCCAGCAAGGAGGAGGCAGAGGTCGTGCACAGGGTACAGCTGCAGGACAAGTTATTTGTGCAGCTATACCTACTACTCCCGAGCAAAAGAGATGGGATTCACGTGATGCTTTAGCTTTGTCGTGTATTTCTCTTTCAGTGAAAAGATTCATCATTCCGCATATCCGGTCGTGAAAGACCTCAAAGGCAGCATTGGATATTTTGGAGAGCATGTATGCAGCTCGGAATGATGCTAGGGTGTCTTTTTTGAAAAGAGAATTGTCTCATACACATATGGAAGAGGGTGACTCCATGTCAGTGCACCTCACAAAGCTACAGGATTTAGGAGAGCAATTGCTGAATATTGATGAGATCATTCCTGATTCAGAGATGATTACCACTACTATGAATTCTCTTCCTGAGTCTTATCTCAGCTTTCATACCTCGCTAAATTTGTCATTGAGGGGGGGTACAAATCCTCTCAATTTTCACGAGTTGATAGGACTTCTGTTGCAGGAAGAGCAGACCAGGAAAAACATGGCTTCACGAGCAGGTGAACATGCCATGCTTTCAAAATTCAAGCCTAAAGGTAAGGGACAAGCAAAGACATCAGCAAATCAGCCTTCCAGTGGTTCAGGACAGCCTTCTCAAAAGGCTAAGGGTGATGCAAGTAAGCCCAAGAAGAAGGGTATATGTCATTACTGCAAAAATCATTACATTGGAGAATGCAAGAAGAGGCTTGCAAAAGAAAAGAAAAACAGCTCCGGTATGGCTGTTTCAGATTCAGCTCCTCATGCATTTGACAATGAGGAAGCTACAGCCAACTTTGTGGAACACGACTATGCCTTCTTGTCTTGCATTTCAGACTCTCAGTTGGCTGCTCCGGATATTACAGCCACTTGTTATGATGACTCTTATGCTTTTCTGACATGCAGTTATGATTCTTCCAAGAATGAATCAGTTTTCAGTGTCAATGAGACACTAAATACATGGTATTTTGATAGCGGTGCCTCAAAGCATATCACTTCCAAGAAGTGTCTTTTCACGTCTCTGCATCCACCTCCCATTGGTAAAAAGGTCACATGTGCCAACAACCCCTCCTATTCGGTTCGTGGTACAGGAGAAGTTGAACTTACAGCCATTGATGGCTCAACATTCAAAATTTCTGATGTCTTGTATGTGCCTGGTATCACAAAAAATCTACTTTGAGTGTCCACTCTTAACAGAGCTGGATTTCAGGTCATTTTTGAAGATGACAAGTGTGCAATCCATGACAGAGAGAATGACTATGGCTTGAGATTGTCTGGCACTTTGTTACGTGGTCTTTTTCAGCTTGACATTATGAGAAAAGACCAGCACATGCTCTTGCAGTTTCCACTCCTACTGGTGCTATGCAGAATGCAGAGTTATGGCATGCTAGATATGGACACATGCATTATGGCAGCTTGATGACACTTCAAAAACATGCTATGGTTGATGCATTGCCTTCTCTTGAAACACCTTCTCCACATGCCTGTGAAGGGTGCATTCTTGGTAAAATGCACAGATTTCCTTTCAAGAAGGATGGATCAGTAAAAGCTGTTAAAAATTACAGCTTATTCATAGTGATGTCTGTGGTCCCATGCGGACTCCATCATTGGGTGGTCATCTTTACTTTGTCACTTTTATAGATGACTACTCCAATTACACTTGGGTTTATGGGCTGAAACGGAAATCAGAAGTGTTTATGGTTTTCAAACACTTTGCAGCCATGGTTGAGAATGAATCAGGACTCAAGATACAGACATTACGCACAGATAGAGGAGGGAAGTATTTGTCTACAGATTTTGATGCATTTTTGAAAGACAAGGGCATTGCACATCAGCTTACAGTGAGGCTAACCCCTCAGCAAAATGGCAAAGCTGAGAGAAAAAATCGTACTCTTATGGAGATGGATAGATGCATGCTAAAAAGCAAAAAATTGCCTCACAAATTTTTGCTTGAAGGTCTCATGTGTGCCAATTATGTTTTGAATCGGGCTCCCACAAAAGCTTTGAAGACCAGGACTCCCTATGAAGTTTGGAAAGGGAGAAAGCCTTCTGTGGATCATTTTCGTGTTTTTGGATGCCTTGCATATGCTCATGTGCCCGTTGAGTTTCGGCATAAGTTGTCTGATAAGGCAATCAAATGCATTTTTGTTGGGTATAGTGCAGAGAGCAAGGGCTACCGTCTCTACAATCTTGTCACACGCAAGATTATTGTCAGGGGGGGGGGTTCACTCATCATATGTAACCCTATCATTGTGAGCTTAACATGCTCTCAGTTGGACTATTGTGCAGCCCCTTGCTGGTCAGAAAGGCATGAATTTTGGCATACCATGCACGTGGGGCTTGTTTCAGCCCATACAAAGCTTTATTCAGCTTGCATACTTGATGTGCATTTTCTGAAATTTCAAAGCCCGGAGGTTGTTTGACATAAACTTCTTCCAACAAGTCTCCATTAAGGAAAGTTGTTTTAATGTCCAACTGATGAACATTCCATTCAAAATTTGCAGCCATGGCTATAACTAACCGGATGGTTGTCGTTCTGGATGTAGGAGCAAAAGTCTCCTCATAGTCTATGCCTTTTTTCTGAGCATATCCTTTTGCAACCAACCTTGCCTTGTACCGATCAATGGACCCATGTGGCTTTCTTTTGACTTTGAAAACCCACCGTGTACCACAACTTCCCATGTCTGATTTTTCTGAATGGACTGCAATTCATCGTGCATGGCATTCATCCAATGCACATTATCCTGTGCTTCTTCAAATGTCTCAGGTTCCTCCTCATCAAGAAGAGTACCTGCATAAGCTGATTCAACTGAAAGAGCTTCCCCCCCATGCCTTACTGCACTACGAGTTCTGTCAGGTAATGGAGCATCAATTTTACTCTCCCTGAGAGTTTGTAACAGCCAATTTGAAACTGTTTTTGCTGCATGTATATCTGCAATTTCTTGCTGAACAACCTCTTCCACTGCTTGTGGAGGTGGTAAGACATCCTGTGGCTGAATCGGAGCATGTGGAGGTATCTGTAAATTGTGATTTGCATCAGATATATCAGCAGGGGAACCCAAGGCAATGGGTAGTAATCCCTCAAAGACATCATCGAAAGAAGTAGGCATATGTCAGATTTGGGGCTGCTACACTTTTATTTGGGGATCCAATTCACTCAAGAGAAAAGTGGCATCATTATGTCTCAATCCAAGTATGTGCAGAAACTCTTGGACAGATTCAACATGCAGGATTGTAAGCCCATAGCTACTCCCATGGAGCCGGGCCTGAAGCTTACAATGCATGATGCAGGTGGATCAATTGATGTCACACTCTATAGTCAGGCTGTTGGATGCCTCATTTATCTCTGCAATACACGACCTGATATTCAGTTTGCAGTTTCTCAGGTGAGCAGGTATATGCACAGCCCAAAGACTATGCATTGGCAGGCTGTAAAACGCATCTTCCGTTACTTGCAAGGTACAAAGTCAACCCAGGGGGTGACTTGCAGATGCATGCCTACAGTGACTCAGATTGGGCTGGAGACTATGACACTAGGTAGTCCACAAGTGGCAATTGTTTCTTTTTGGGCAAAGCTTGTATTTCTTGGTTGAACAAGAAACAGTCTACAGTGGCTACCTCCTCATGTGAAGCTGAGTACAGGGCAGCTTTCACAGCGACAGTTGAATGTGTTTGGCTGCGTCGTTTATTTGCTGATCTTCATCTTTCATTGGAGGGTCCTTCTCCAATTCTCACTGATAGTCAGAGTGCTATTGCAGTGGCAAAGAATCCTGTGTTTCATGCTCGCACGAAGCACATTGACGTTCATTATCACTACGTCAGAGAGAAGTTGCATGCAGGAGAGATCAGTATGATCTATGTGTCAACACATGACAATGTTGCAGACATTTTCACCAAAGCACTTCCACGTGAAAAGTTTGAGGCATTTCGCAGTGCCCTGAACTTATCTCCTTTTGGTGATTGATCATTTCCTTGTACATGACATTGGCACGGCAGGGGGCTGTTAGAATTATTGTTATAATTTAGCAGTGACCAATGTAATGTAATAAGTAGGTTAGGGACACTTTTCCGTCATTTTAGAGGTTTTTCTCCCTAACCACAGTTAGTTCACTAACTACAATTAGTGAAGGATAAGGTTTTGCCACTTAGACAAAACCTATCCCACTCTTCTATTGCAACTATTGCTTTCAGCTCTCTCTCTCCTACTCACAAGATTGCTTCTTGCTCAGCCAAGAAATGCAAGCGTTGCCCAAAAAGAAACAATTACCACTAGTGGACTGCTTGGTATCATAGTCTCCAGCGCAATCTGAATCACTGTAAGCATGCTTCTACAAGTCACCCCCCCGGGAAACATCAAGCCAAAAGACATTGTGCCTTGCAAATATTTGAAGATGCGTTTTACAACCTGTCAATGTGTTGTCTTTGGGCTGTGTATATATCTGCTCACCTGACATACTGCATACTGAATATCAGGCCTGGTATTGCACAAGTATATGAGGCATCCAACAGCCTAGCTGTAAAGTGTGACATCCAGTGATTCACCAGTATCATACATAGTAAGCTTCAGCCTCGGCTCCATGAGAGTGGCAATAGGCTTACAATCATGCATGTTGAACCTATCCAAGTGCTTCTGCACATACTTGGATTGAGACATAACGATGCCATGCTTGTCTTGTATAAACTAGATCCCCAAATAAAAATTTAACATGCCCAAATCTGTCATGTCAAATTCAGCTTTCAACTCAGCTTTGAAATCTACAATTATATCCTCATTTGACCCCGTGAGCAGCATGTCATCTACATAAAGAATGATGACTAAAATATTCCCCCCATCCTTCTTGATGTAGAGGGTGCTTTTTGTGGGACTATTGTGTAATCCCTTACTTGCAAGGAATGCATCTATCTTGGCTTACCATGCACGTGGGGCTTGTTTCAGCCCATATAAAGCTTTGTTAAGCTTGCAAAACTCAAGTGCATTGACAAAAAGTTCAAATCCTGGAGGTTGCTTAACATAAACCTCTTCTTGCAAGTCCCCATTAAGGAAGGCTGTTTTTATGTCCAACTAATGGACATTCCACATAAAATTTGCAGCCATTGCAATAACTGACCGTATGGTGGTCATCCGGGATGTAGGAGCAAAAGCCTCCTCATAATCTATGCCCTTCTTCAGTGCATAGCCTTTGGCAACCAGCCGTGCCTTGTACCTGTCAATAGATCCATCTAGCTTTCTTTTTACCTTGAATACCCACTTGGTACCAATGGCATGCTTACCTGGTGGCAAATCCACAACATCCCAAGTCTGATTTTTCTCTATGGACTGCAACTCATTGTGCATGGCATGCATCAAATGCACATTATCCTTTGCTTCTTCAAAAGAGTCAGGCTCCTCTTCATCAAGAAGAGTCCCTGCATAAGCTGTGTCAACTGAAAGAGCCCCCCCTGCATGCCTTACTGCACTGCGAGTCCTGCCAGGCAATGGGGTCTCAAGCCTACTCTCCCTGAGAGTCTGAAGCAACCAATTCGAGACTGTTTTGGCTGTGTGTATCTCTTATATCTCTTCCCTGACAACTTCATCATCCACACCCTGAGGTGGTAGAAAATCAGCCGGTGGCTGAATCGGGGCATGTGGATCTGGAGGAGGTTGCTGTAAGTTCTGAGTTTCAGCGGGGAAACCAAATGCTATAGGAAGCATCCCCTCAAACACATCATTTGAAGAAGATGGAATCTGAAATTCAGCATGTGTATTTAAATAAAAGAGTGATATATTCCATTCAAAACAAATCATACAACAGGTGGGAGAGAAAGTACTCTATCCCTAGCCTCAACAATGTGGCAAAAAAGCCATGGAGGTGGTCTAAAATGCCACGACATCCCAAAAGGGGTCAAGTGAAAAAGTAAAGAGCAGTCCCATGTGCTCATGAAGGATATAAGTCTCCCACGAGCTCCCAAAGAGGTGCCTGTACACCTCTCCCACTGACTCCTAAGAGTGAAGATAATCTCTGCCCAAATGGAAGCAAGAGTGTCAGCCTCCGTGCATAAATGGTCCAGAAGGACAAAAGAACATCGCGAACACCATATCCGCCATAGGGTAATGCTGGAAATCACCTCCCAGGCTGACCCTGCAGCTGAAGTAGGCATGGAATCCTGTGCTGGTACCGGTACCAAAAGTAAATCCTGCGGCTCCATGGGACCCCGTCTCTGGTGACGATGCATGAAGAAACCGAGGTCTCCTGGCTCTGACTCAAAGAGAGTAAAGGCTCCAGATCCTCTCCCCCAAAGAAGAGCGCCCCACGTCATCAGAAAGGACTCAGATGTAACATATGAGAAGAACCTGAAGATACCTGTCCATACCACTCTAGAGCTGGTGCAACTCCATAAACAATGCTTGCTAGATTCCTCTGCAAGCTGACAACGCCTACACAAGGAGGGTCTACCCATCTACTGGAGCCAAGTACCCACAGGTATGCCCCTATGTATAGTGAGAAAGTAGGAGACTTTCCTGGCTCTACTGATGCCCCAAAAGTGAGTCCAGTAGCTCAGCAAGAGCTCTACAGTAAGTCCCTATGCGTGCCAATGCTGGGAGGCAGATGGAATGTGATGAGAGTCTCTCTGCTAGAGCCTGTAACCTGCCCTCGTCGAGTACTGGAAGAAAGAAAGAGGACGAACGCCTGCCACCGGCGGAGCTGGCCATGCCCACTCACCTGGGTCCCAGTCAAGCTCCGCAAGAGGTCGACCCTGGAAAATCCAAAGTCTCCATCTAATATCCTCTGCAATGGTCAACCTGGAAGGATCTGTGGCGCATTCCTTACCCAGGCAACCAATGACCCTGACTCTCTGCCAACAAAGCTCCTGACGATCCAGGGGCTGAGTGGGATACAATCTGTGAGAGGAGTCCGTGTTGGGGTAAAGGCACATTGCCAACCCTTCATTAAAAGATATTAAGACAGTCATAGGGTAAACCTAATCCTAATAAAACACAAGTGAGTTTCTGGTGTGGCTCATCATTCTTTCACACCCGCACTTGAGTGTTTCTCTCTCACTCTCACTCTCTTGCTCTTCTTCCCCCTTCACTCCCTTTCAACTGGTATCAGAGCCATTCCCCTCCACTTCCTATCAGAGCCATTCCTCTCCACTCCCTAGCCTACCCACCCCCTTCCGTACGGACGTACGGACAGCGCCGTACGACCGTACGTCATCCGTACCGTCGTACGGACGGACTTCGGCGGCGCATTGTGAGGCATAGCTGCAGGGCGGCGGCGCATTTCGCCTGCAGGGCAGCAGACCAGGACGCAGGCGGCGCAGCAGATCAAGGTGCAGGCGGCGCAGTAGACCAGGGCGCAGGCGGCGCAGCAGGTCAGGGCGGAGCTGCATCAGGCAGCTGCACAGCAGCTGCTACAGCTGCACAGCTGCTAAGCCCTTCGGGCGTCGCGCAATCTCCTCCAAGGGCAGCCGTACGGACGACCGCCGTACAGACTGCCGTACAGTCGTACGGCCTGCCGTACAGCTGTACGGACGACGCCGCCACACCTGCAGGGAGTTACATCAGAGCTGTTTTTCGGTTTTTGTGCAGCAGGGAGGTACATTATTTCGGTTTTTCGGGATCTGTGTCCGAAGAAATTTCTTTTTGGATCTGGCTGTTGTACAAGTACAGCAAGTACGAAAGTACGAAAAGGCATTTTTTGTTTGGGGAAGAAAGAGAGTTGAAACAGCATTCTGCTCTTCATTCCTCTTGATTCAGGGTCATTTTTCAGTTCACAAAACTGTCTTATCTTGAAAGTACAGCCATACTTTCATTCATCTCGTGCTTGAGGTGAAGGAACCACAGTGTGTGGTTGATTGCACAGTTATTCTATTCTGGGAATGTAATGCCTTGATTTTGCAAGAGGACATATGCTTTTACTGGGTTTGAATCTCAGTTTACAGGTGAGCAGATCATAGGGCTTTTGCCCGGAAGGTGATGCATTGTATGCCTTGAGGCAGTGTGGTGCCAGAGAGCACACATTTGTCTTGATTTCCGCAGTGTCGAGGTGACATTTTCTTGCAGGTCATATTTCTTGTGCCACACTCAGAGAACCTCAGTTGAGCCACGCTTGGCCAGGGCGCATCGAGTTTACTCGGTCCCTAACTGTCCATCGTTGACAGTGCTCAAAAGGTTCCTCATTGAGTGTTTGTACGTTGGGATCTGTGTATGTCATTTCTACACAGGGCAGTATATGCATTACATTGGTGGATGATTTTGTCAGAGAGATTTTCATATTGCATGCTACCTCAGTGTTGAGGTGTTCTCCACTTGATTTAGGTGTCAGATCAAGGGGCTTTTGCCCAGACTTTGTTTGATAGCACTTGGGTTACCGACAGAGATCTTCAGATGCATTTTCTCCCCTTGGTATAAGGGTGATTGCTTGGGATTTATCCCATTTACTGTTGCAGGTTTTGTGACAGGCTGAAGTGTCATTTTTTTTTGGGTGTTTGCCAAGTGGTTTCTGCAATTTAACTCAGTGCAATACCTCATCTGAGGTGGGAGAAGTGATCAGTACAGTCAGTACAGCAGTGTTTACAGCAGTGTTTGTGGTTTGTCAGATGATTATGCACTGTTAAGCACTTGTTGAGCAGCTGCAGCAGTCTGAAATTACTGTTTTTTATGCCTCTTTGAGCACAGTACAGTGTGTCAGAAGGTACAGTATTTGCAGGGTCATTTACTGTTTTGCTGTAGATTTTCCTGACAGTAAAAACAGCACCATTGAGAGTGCTTCTGGCTCTTGAATAGAGCAGGTTTTTCTGAGAAATCAGAATTTTTATTCAGTCTTTTTACTTCCAGGGAGTCAGGTACTTTCCTCATCTGATATGGCATCAGGGGGAGGTGATTCTTCAATTCTGAACATAAAGAAACTGGAAGGAGCACACAACTATGCATTATGGGCAGAACAGTGCTTGAATGTACTTCTGTTAAAGAAGATTGCTAAGCCCATAAGGGTGAAGGGTGTCAAGCCATCTGACATGGCAGCTGATGACTGGGAAGAGCTTGATTTGTCTGCGAGGGCAGCTATCATGCTCACTATTTCAAACACTCTTGTGTTCAATGTACAGGCTGAAAAGACCTCTTATGGTCTATGGCAAAGACTAGAAGAATTGTATGCCCAAAAGAGCTCAGCCAGTAAGGTTTATTGGCTGAAGAAGCTGGTCGATCTTCGCATGAAGGAAGGTACAGCTATGACCTCACACTTGAGTGAGTTCAATGCCATCTTTACACAGCTGATTGCACAGGGGTTGAACCTTGATGAGGAGTTCAAGGCTACTTTCTTGCTGTGTACTCTCCCCAAGAGTTGGGACACTTTCAAGACCACCCTGTCAAACTCGAATGTCACTCTTATTTATGCTGATGTAGAGAGCTCTCTCCTTATGGAGGAGATGAGCAGGAAGAATAATGCGGGCAGCAAGTCTTCAAATGCTTTGCAGGTACAGGATAGAGGCAGGACTCAGCAGAAGGGGAGATCTGCTAGTAAGTCCAAATCCCGCAGTCAGTCCCGTGGCAAAAAGGACATTGAATGCTTTTATTGTGGCAAGAAGGGACATGTGAAGTCTAAGTGCTTCAAGTTCATACGGGATCAGAAAGCCAAGAAGGCTGAAACAAAGGATGCAGGAAATGCAAGCAAAGGCAAAGGCAAGGCCAAGGCAGATGACTTGGATGCAGTGAATGTTGCAGCAGAGGACAGTGACAGTGACATACATGATGTTTTATGCTCTTCTGCTGTAATAGCACATGCTTTGGTTATTGATGGCCATGACATGCACACCTGGCTCTTGGATTCAGGTGCCTCTTTTCATGTTACTCCTCATAGGGAGTGGTTTACTTCCTACACAGGTACTCATGGAGTTGTTCATCTTGGGAACAACTATGCATGTCAGATTGCAGGGATTGGCAGTATACAGATAGTATTTCCTGATGGACGGTCATTTATGCTTGATGGTGTTCGCCATGTGCCGCAAATCAAGAAAAATCTGATTAGCACTGGCTTATTGGATGACAGTGGTTACCACACCACATTTGGGGATTCCAAATGGGTGATTACTGAAGGCCAGACTGTAGTGGCTGAGGGTTTTAAGAGTGATACCTTGTACCCTCTTTATGTTTCCAGTGTGGGTAATCATGTTGTTGCCATAACCGAGCTGCCAAAGGTTTCATTGTGGCATAGCCGGTTGGGACACATGTCTGTTAAAGGAATGCAAGAACTGTCACGTTTGGGTTATCTGCCGCCTCTTTCTTTTTCAGATTTGCCTACTTGTGATCATTGTATATTTGGCAAGCACTGTGTCACTCCTCATAAGAGGAGAACTCCCCAGAATAGAGCACCACTTGATCTAGTGCACACTGATTTGTGTGAGATGCCACAGTTATCACTAGGGGGTGCAAAATATTTTATTACTTTCATTGATGATGCCACACGTAAGGTGTGGGTCTATTTCTTGAAGCATAAGGGAGATGCCTTAGATGCTTTCAAGAAGTTTGTTGCTCAGGTTGAGAATCGGACAGGACGCAGGCTGAAATGCCTCAGGTCCGATAATGGGGGTGAGTACTTGACACATGCTTTTGTGCAGTTTTGCCAAGCTAAGGGCATCAAACAGGAACTCACAGCCCCTCATAATGCATCTCAAAATGGTGCAAGTGAGCGTATGAATCGAACTATTCAGGAAAAGGTTTGATGTATGTTGTCTTATGCTGCATTACCCCATGGCTTTTGGGCAGAAGCCGTGCAAACAGCAGTTCACATTATTAATAGGTCGCCAAACAAGGCTTTGGAGTTGAAAGTGCCAGAGGAGGTGTGGTCTGGCAAGCCACCCTCATATAAGCACTTACGTGTATTTGGCTGCGAGTGCTTTGCTCATGTACGCAAAGAACTACGCACCAAACTGGATCCAAAGTCTATCAGATGCATCTTTATGGGTTATGGTGACGAAGGTGAAATGGGGTACAGATTATGGGATCCCGTTAAACGGAAGATTATACGCAGCAATGATGTCATCTTTAAGGAGGATAGTGTACACAAGGAACCCGTGCAACCTGTGGAATACAGGAGGGTTATTTATGATGATGTTGGACAGCAAAGAATGCCCATTTATATGCAGCAGCAGCCTGCTGCAGATCACCCTGTTCAAGAGGGTATACAGGCTGAAAATCAGCCAGATAATTTTGCCAATGATGCACCACTGGATATGCCAGCAGATGGAGCTGTAGCACAGCCAGATATGGTGGTACAGCCACCTGTCATGCATGAAGAACAGGCTGGACAGCAGCCTAATCCGGAACATTTTGTTAGGAGGAGCTCCCGTGTACAACGGCCTCCTGCCAGGTTTGTTCCAGGAGCCAATAATGTGGCTGATTTTATCATGCTGACAGATTGTGGTGAGCCTTCCAGCTTCAAGGAAGCTATGGGAAGAACGGAGAAAAAGAAGTGGGAGAAAGCCATGCAGTCAGAAATGGACTCCCTACTTCAGAATGATACATGGGACTTGGTGCACTTACCTGCAGGCAGAAAAGTTTTGCCATGCAAGTGGGTTTACAAAGTCAAAGTGGATTCAAATGCTTTACCGAGGTATAAGGCCAGATTGGTTGCCAAGGGATTTAAGCAGGAGAAGGGCATTGACTTTGATGAGATCTTTTCCCCTGTAGTCAAGATGACTACTTTGAGAGCAGTGTTAGCTCTTGTTGCTCATGACGACATGGATTTATGTCAGATGGATGTGAAGACAGCCTTTCTTCACGGAGATCTCCATGATGAGATCTATATGAGTCAGCCAGAGGGATATGCTGTCAAAGGGAAAGAGCAGCTTGTGTGTAAGCTCAAGAGGAGCTTGTATGGACTCAAGCAGGCGCCAAGGGAATGGTACAAGAAGTTTGATGCCTTCATGCAGTCCCAAGGGTATCATCGGTGTGAGACCGATCATTGCTTGTACACCAAACGGGCAAAGGATGGCAGTCTGATGCTACTCATTCTATATGTGGATGACATGCTTATTGCCAGTAAATCTCAGCATGAGATTAGTGCTTTGAAGAAACAACTGCATAAGTCTTTTGACATGAAAGACTTGGGTGATGCAAATCATATTCTTGGCATGCGGATTACTCGTGACAGGTCCAAGGGACTTTTGTTTCTGTCACAGAAAGAGTACATTGACAAAGTACTGCAGAGGTTTAAAATGGAGGGGGGGAAGTCTATTAGTACCCCGTTGCCTCCACATTTAAAACTCAGCAGTAAGGACAGCCCCAGATCAGATGATGATAAGGCTGAAATGGTCAAGGTTCCGTATGCATCTGCAGTTGGATCTTTGATGTATGCCATGGTTGCCACTCGTCCGGATATTGCTTTTGCGGTGGGAGTCATCAGTAGGTATATGGCAAATCCAGGCAAGCGGCACTGGGAAGCAGTGAAAGGTGTCTTGAGGTATCTCAAGGGTACCAAAGACTTGTGCATATGCTATGGTAGGCAGGATGCATTGGTGCATGGTTTTACAGATTCAGACTATGCAGGAAATGCAGATAACCGGAAGTCTACTACCTGTTATATTTTCACATTTGCAGGAGGTGCTATATCATGGGTGTCTCGGTTGCAGAAATGCGTTGCACTGTCAACCACCGAAGCTGAATATGTTGCAGCCACTGAGGCCTGCAAGGAAGCAATATGGCTTACTCGGCTGGTGGGAGATTTGGGCATTACAGGAGATATGCCAGTTTTGCATTGTGATAGTCAGAGTGCTATCATGTTGGCAAAGAATCCGGTCTTTCATCAGAAGACCAAGCACATAGAAGTGAAATATCATTTCATCAGGGAGGTACTGGAAGACAAGCGACTTGAGCTTGTGAAAGTGCATACTGATGATAATCCTACAGATTTGCTCACTAAGAGCTTGCCTACAGAGCGGTTTGCACATTGCCGCCACATCATGGGATTAGGATGAGACCATTCTTACTTCATGGTCTTGTATACAGTAACTGTATATTGCTGTAATTTTTATTCTTTTCTCCCCTTCTGGCACATTGGCCTTTAGGTGGGAGGTTGTTGGGGTAAAGGCACATTGCCAACCCTTCATTAAAAGATAGGACACCTATGACTGTCTTAAGACAGTCATAGGGTAAACCTAATCCTAATAAAACACAAGTGAGTTTGTGGTGTGGCTCATCATTCTTTCACACCCGCACTTGAGTGTTTCTCTCTCACTCTCACTCTCTTGCTCTTCTTCCCCCTTCACTCCCTTTCAGTCCGTCTCAAAATAAACAAACGGTGCCGGTCCTAAGCGAACTCCAATACATAGCCCATCCTCACTAAAACAACCTGACCAAGTAGAAATGGGATCAATATAGGTTGGATCTGTAAGTACATCCCTCCACTCCTGAGGAATAGCTCTCATGATCAGTAATTTGGTGTCAACAATCTATCCAAGTGGCCCATGTCTATCTCTGATCACCTCCTCTGACATCTCCACACCTTCCCTGAACCAATCTCCAACTGTCACAACCCCTTGAGCATGCCATCTGGCCAAGGGAGTCCTAAGTTCTGTACCAAGGGAAGATCCCTGGTACCGAACTAGGGGGTTATGGTAAAGTGGCTATCGGGCAATTTGCTCTCTGGAGGAGGAAACTGCTTTGATGAGGTGCTGTCGAAAATGATCCCAAATCTGAACAAGCCTTTTCACAAGTGGTGAGGAAGGCTGAGAATGCTGGTCCGTCAGGAAGATCCAACTGACTCTACCTGCCCACTGACCTGCTGCTTTGGGGGTGCACTGGTGAATCCCATGCAGCAGGAACTGTTTCCACGGCTGATCTCCTAGAGTCAAACCTCTAACAAGAAGTTTGAGTAAAAGGGCTCTGCTCTGCATCTCCGGATCAAGAACCCCAAGTCCTCCTTGCGAGAAAGGTAAAGTGATAGTATCCCATGAAACTCTGGCCCTAGTGTCCTCAGAATCATCACCACCACTCCACAGAAAGTTCCGAAGCAATCTCCTCACCTGACGAATCGAGTCAGCATGAAAGCACCAACATGACGCAACATACCACATAGTCGCTAGTAGAACCTGGTTGAGTACCAGCGCTCTTCCGGCCAAAGAGAGTATAGCCGTACTCCAGTAGGCTAGCTTTCTCCGGATACTCTCAAGAACTGGGGCAAACTGTTGCGTCGGGGACACCTCAATGCCAACCTGGAAGCCTAGATATCTCGTGGAGGTGCCTCTGGGTATCCATACAAAGCTTCTGTCTCCTCCCCATGTTGGGGTATCCTGCTGAGCTCCAGTCCATATGCCTTTTGATTTGTTCCAATTGACAAGTCCCCTTGAGGCTAGGCAGAACTTGTCAATTGCATCCACAGCAGTAGCAAGACTATATGCATCTCCTCTGATTGTCAGTGCCGTATCATCAGCAAACTTAGTGTCCAGAAGCTCCTGCTCCCGCCGGATAGGCAGATGAAGGCCCAAAGTGCCATGACTGGTAGCCTGCATAAAGTATCCCATAGCCTCCGCTACGAAAAGGAAAAGATAAGGTGCAAGCGGGCATCCTTGTCGTACCGATCTGGATAGCTGAAAAGCCGGTCCTCTGCCTCCACAGACCACCATCCTACTAGAAGAGTGAGAGTAAAGTGAGGAGACCCATAAAATCCATCTATCACTGAAGCCTAGCCTCCTCATAGTGCCCTCCAAGAAACCCCAGTCCACCCTGTCATAAGTCTTCTCAAAATCGAGAAGGAGAACTGCAATCTCCTGCTGACTCTCCTTCGCCCAGTGAGTGGCCTCCCAAAAAGTGAAGATATTATCCAAGATACTCCTATCTTGGACAAATCCTGTCTGAGTAGCTCTGATGATATCTGGCAGCATAGGCTTTAAACGAAGGGCCAAGGTCTTCGCTAGGATCTTGTAGGCTGTCCCTAAAAGTGTGATGGGTCTCCAATTACGTAGGACTGTCTTGTCTCCCCCTTTCGGGATGAGACAAATCATACCTGTGCATAATGCCTCACCCAAAGATCCTGTATCGAGAGCCTCTGAAAAGGCAGAAAGTAGATGAGGCCCAATCGTATCCCAGAGAGCTCTAAAAAGGAGGGGCGACAAACCGTCCTCCCCCGGGCATCTGTCTCTGGGCAGCTCATGTAACGCATCTGTGATCTCCAGGAGTGATAGCGGGCTATCCAAAACATGACTCATCTTGTCTGAGACCATCTGGTGGACATGACTCCAAATCTCCTCTCTGGCTCTGATCATCTCCTCGGTGACTGGATCAACGGTGTACAGAGTGGAATAGAAATCAGAAGTGATCTCAACAAGTCGATGAGGATCCATCTGAAGAGACCCGGCCTCATCCACAAGTCTACGAAGACTATCTGAAGAGTATCTCTGACCCACTGCCCTGAAGAACTCTCTAGAGCATCTATCCCCCTTCTGGATCCAGAAGGTCTACTGGGAGTAAAACCTGAACTGGGCCCTCCTTCCCCGAATCTCCTCTAGTCTCTCCTGAGCCTCTGAAAGCTGCCCTCTGATGAAAAGAGAATGAGGAAAGCTATGAATCAATCTCTGAAGTCTGGATACCTCCGCTCTTGTGTTCCGATCTCTGATTCTGAGCTTTTCCTTCTCCTCTTTTGCCCTCAACTAGCAGGCCATGCTGACTCTAGCCAAAGCCCCCTCTACCCACATCAACCAGCCTTGATCCTCAGGAGTGTCCTCTGTCAACCAAGCCTCTCTCAACCGTTCCACGAACTCTGTGTCCTGAAAAACAAAGGCCGGAACTCTCACAAAGCCTGTGCTCTCCAATCGAGAGGTAGGGAGAATCTGTAATAGGACTGGAGCATGGTCAGATAAAACATAACCCGGGCAGATCCCAATCTGTCCTCCTCTGGCCTGGCCCCAATGGCCAATATAAAACCTGTCAAGCCTAGCCAAAGAGAGAGAGCCATGGAAAACCCCCGACCAAGAGAACTGAAGACTATCAGCCAAGTGACGAAAGTCGTCCAATCAAGCTGCATCATGAAGTCCGGCATGAAAAACAAAACTATCCCACTCCACTCTCTCCCTATCAGAAAGTCCACCCTCTGTCTGGCCCGACTTGTCTTCAGAGAATTCACGTCTGTGGGACTGAGGAAGGGACTCTCTGAGCTGTCTCCAAAATGCACGTCTGCGGGCTGGATCCGTGGGAGCGTACACATTGAGAACACCAACTGCTGTGCTCTCAATCTGAAGAATAACATAGCATGCCCTGCTCTCCACTAGTGTACCCTCTTGGGTGATATCTGGGGCCCACCTAGCTGAAACTGAGATACAGACTCCTCCCCTCGTACCATCTGCTGGGTTCCAATATGTCCGGCTCTGTCCTCTGAGTAAGGATCTGCATCTGTCAATCCTGTCCTGGGAGAGCTTATGCTCCTGGATAAGCACAATGTCTGGAGGGGACCCTGAGGAAATAAATCGAAGGGAGTCCCTAAGCAGCTGCAATCTAGGAACTCCCGATCTATGACCATCTGCATCTGAAATAAATCTGCGGCCGTTCAGTCCTCTCACGTTCCAAGAAATGATGGACAGCCTAGACATCAGATGGAAGTGAGGGGATGCCAGTGGCAGCGGCACAAATGACTCTCTCTGACGGCGCAATCCAAAGTCGGTCTCTGATCAAGCTCCAAATCTGCCCCAACTCATGTAAAATGGCTCCATCCAAGGGAATAATACTCTGGCGCGAACTGAGGAGCTGAAAGTCAAACCAACCAGCACTCCTGGGCAAATCAAAGTCTCCCTGAACCTCAAAGAACAGAAACAGAAAGGCCCTGCCTCCGAAGCCAGGTCGAAGAGTCCTAGGGCAAGAATGAATCTGTGAGCCGACAATACGGTGAACTGATGAAAACTGAGTCATGCTCAAAAGCTGTCTATCAATCTCGCTGTCAAGAAGCTCAGCTGACTAGCTTTCGCTCCCAGAACGAAAGCTGCCTGCGGAGAAACGAAGAATGTGCCCCTCTCTAGATAGAGTAACAGATCCCAAGTACTCCTCTACCTCCTCTGACCGTCGACAAAATACCGGGAGAAGTTCCAATCTAGTGAGGGAATCTGTGGAAACCCCTCGAGCCAAAAAGGACCAAATACACACAGAAAATATAACATCTCTACTAACAAAAATCTTGCGTGTAGCAGGATTGTAGAGACAATAGCCTTTGCTTTGTGAACTATATCTCACCAAAATGCATTTAAGTGCCTTATCTGACAACTTGTGTCTAAACTCCACAGGCACGTGACCAAAAACTTTGAAATGGTCCAGTGAAGGCTTTCTCCCATGCCATGCCTCATAGGGAGTGATTGTCTTCAAAGCCTTTGTAGGAGCCCGATTCAAAATATAGTTGGCACACATGAGGCCTTCAAGCCAAAACCTGTGAGGCAACTTCTTACTTGTAAGCATGCATCTATTGATCTCCATGGCAGTGCGATTCTTCCGCTGCTTTACCATTCTATTGAGGTGTAAGCCTCACTACTGTAAGCAGATGCGTGATGCCTTTCTCCTTAAAAAATGCCTCAAATTCATGAGACATATACTCTCCCCCTCGATCTGTGCGAAGTGTCTGCACCTTAAGTCCTGTCTCATTCTCAACCATAGCCACAAAGTGTTTGAAATGCATAAACACTTCTGATTTTTCCTTGAGATGATAGACCCAAGTGTAGTTGGTGAAGTCATCTATGAATGTAACAAAATAGAGATAACCCCCAAAAGGAGGTGTCCTCATGGGACCGCAGACATCACTGTGAATAAGCTGTAATTTTCATGTAGCTTTCACTGCACCATCCTTCTTAAAGGGAAGTCTATGCATCTTGCGAAGGATGCAACCTTCACATGCAAGAGGAGGAGGCGACTCTAAAGGAGGCAATGCATCAACCATATCATGCCTCTGAAGTGTCATTAAGCTGCCATAGCTCATGTGCCCATTCCTGGCATGCCATAACTACGCATTCTGCATCGCAGTAGTGGGAGTGCTCACTGATAATGCAAGATCGGACCTTTTTTCATATAGATCAAGCTGAAAAAGACCCCGATACAAAGTGCCAGACAACATCAAAGCATAGTCATTCTCTTTGTCTCTGACCGCGCACTTGTCATCATAAAAAAGAATCTAAAATCCTCCTCTATTGAGTGAGGACACTGAAGACAAATTCTTCTTTATGCCTGGCACTTAGAGAACATCTGAAATTCTGAAATCTGTGCCATCAGTGGATGTGAGAATAATGTCTCCCACTCCACACACTGAATAAGAAGAATTATTTGCACAATTCACCTTCTTTTTGGTATGCTGAAACTATGCAAACTAAGCTAAAAAATCACAAAATGCATTCATACAGTGCCTACAATGCCCAATGATTTTGGAAGTACTCTAGTCTGTAAGTTGTTCCTAGCTAGTTGTTACAGAAGACTATAGATAATTTAAATTAGAGTGTGAGCTTTGAACTTCAAAAAATCAAACTTTTAAATAAAGTTTACTGAAATATTAATATCTTTGATTTAGGTTAGTGCAAGTAAAGGTACTCTGCGTTTCATTGGTAATGAAACGTTTCGAGACGTGTTGCAAGTTTCGAAACATTTGGTTACCAATGAAACTCGTTTCATTGTGACTATGGTCCTTTTGCAGAGGTTACTAAATCCTTCTCCTGCATGCTTCTCACATTCCTTTGTGAAACTCAATCTTCTATGCGGTCTATACCTTGCTTGCCTTTGGGGTGGATTGCTTCTCCACTGATTGCCTCCTTTTCCCAAGGGATAGACTGTACATAGGAGGATGCAATCCATCCCCTGCTTGAATTTGGGTCGGGCTGCTTCTCCACGGCCAGGTGGATCGCCCCCTTTTCCATTGGCTATTTTTATGCTTATCTTTAGGTATTCATGACTGAGTTGTTGAGTATCTGCTTGGTGGATCACTAGGTATCTGATTGGCGTGACTCCATGCCTCCAAAAATGGAGATCTGAAAGACATGGTGAATGGGGAACCACCCCTTGTACTAGAGGTAGATGCGAACCGCTTGTTGGAGGATCATTCAACTAGAAGCCAGGGGCATGGAGGCATCCGAATGGGGGGCAGTTGGAAGCCAATCGGGGACTCTAAATAACCAAGACTCAGGCGACATGGAGCAAGCCAAGTGGCATGAGGTGGATGCTTGATGGTGAAGCGTAAGGCCACATAGAGTCGATGCAAAAGCCATGTGGCATGGAGGTGGGCCAAGAACCAATGGGCTTTGGCCACAAAGTCCCAAGTTCTGTTGTGGGCTTCTTGAATGTTGATGAGTGCATAACCCACTATTATGGCTGAGGCTTTCTCAGCCTGGAACCCCTTAATTTTTGGGGCCATTGTTAGTTACTAAAACTCTTCTTGTTCAGGATTTAGTTGGGTTTCAGTGGACTTTATAATAGGTTCCAGATCTCTTCCAAAGCAGTGAGTGAGTCCCCCCCCCCCCCCTCTTGGGAAGAAAAAAGAACTGCTCATAGTATGCTTGCAAAAACAATCAGCGATTGAGCTCAAATGTGGATCTTCTCTCCTGCTGCTGCTTCCTTACTTCGAAGAAACAGTCTTATTCTGTTAGGTCTTTATGGTGCTGTAGGTTCTTAACTGTTGCCATGAGCATGCTTTGTTACAAATGGGAACACTATGTGTGTTACTATGAGAGCATGTTTTTAAAAAATAAATGATGCACTAACATTTCTCGCTGTGATAGTTTGTTAACCTAGTATAAGGTGAAGGAAGTATGTCATCCATCTCCAAGTATGCCATCCTCTCCTTGCTGCTAAATAAAAAGTTGTAATTCTCCCAAAAGCAAAATGATTCTCTAATGACAATTATATTTAAGCTTGTTTCTACCTTCCTTTTTGTCTAGCAGTTCGCAGACTTGTGATTGCAGTTGAATGTATTATGTGAATGTATAGTGTACGATAAGCTTACAATCTTGTTTGTGCAATGGCAATAGTGTGCAGATTTTGTGATAATAAGCTTACAATCCTGTTTGTGAAGTGGCAATATAGTTTATAGCTTTTGTGGCAATAGTTTGTAGCTTTGGAATTTTCTTTGTCTGCTAAATGAACGCCTTTTTTTTTTTTTTCACAGGGGGAAGTGAAGCAGAGACGGATGATGAGAGGGATATTCATGTTGGAGTTGAAGCAGAATCTGATGATGATGATGAAGTTTTCTTTGATACAAATGATTCTCTTGTGCCAGAATCCTTTGGCCATTCAGCTGGCATGTCTCGTCAAGCATCAACAAATTCTTCCAGAGATACTATAGGGACCGAATCAAATCCGGATGATTGCCTCAATCTGGGCATGGAGAGGGTGGGTTTTGAGTACCCACATGTAGAAAGACGGAAACGGCTTCCAGAACCAAAGGAAAAGGAAAAGGCTATAAGTTTATGGTCTATGATCAAAGATAATATTGGCAAGGATCTTACAAAGATATGTCTGCCAGTGTATTTCAATGAGCCAATTTCTTCATTGCAAAAGTGCTTTGAAGATCTAGAATATTCTTATTTGCTTGATCGTGCCTGTGCATGGGGGAGGCAGGTATTTTCAAAATTGATTTGTTTTTAAAGATATTTTGCAAGAAGCAATCCTGTCAGTTACAACTCCCAGTGGTGGATACAGTACTGAGATGTATAAATGTAGGATGATCTAAGGTTGGAATATCTTTTTTTACCATCTTATTGTCCATTTAACAGAGCATGGTTGCTTTGGTAAACTGTTTTAAATATCAGAACTTGGTGACAAGTCTGCTGTGTATGGTATGTCAAACGTCCGAGGGATTCAAAACTTGAGTTGGCATTGAGCTGCTTGTTTGAGAATTTGACTCTTCCGAACTTGAAGTGTGGTTTTCATGAAGATTAGATATTTGTGTTTTTTTATTGGCTTTGTGATTGTGATGGGATTGACTTTTAAAAAAGAAGTTAACTCCCCCTTCTCCCTTACCTTCACCTGGTGTGCTGGGGCCATAACATTTAGCTTGTATTATTTGCATGTTTGCTGGGTCATGCGAAGAAAATGGACTTCTATGAATTTCCATGGAAGTGTACAACCTCATCTTGGACGTGTCTTTAAAAACCACAAAATTAGTTGACCAGGAACATGGATGTGATTACTGTCGGTTACTTGAAAAGTGGCTTGATTCAAGAATGCAAAACAATACTAGATTACGGGTGGGCATATGAGTGGCTTGGATACTGTGATGATTGTGATTTATTTCGTTAGAATACACGTGTGCATTATGGAAAAATAATAAAGATCTTGTTAAGTTGTTAATCTAGATAATAATGGGGGTGGATGGCAAGATTTTTCTTTTTCGACACAGTCCAATACTTGTACGTGACACAGTCCATATACTTGTGGATAGTGCTGTTGCAAGTGCTCCACCCGTGTCCACTCTATCACTAACATGTCAGGCCCCCAACAAGGGCTACGATACATACCAGCTGGTCGGACCAAGGAGTCGAAGAGAAGAGCCTTGGTCCGAGGGTCCTGGAAGTGGGAGTGAAAGCACTGTCTCTCTAGCCGAGCTAGTGAAGCATATCCCCTGCTCAGTCTAGCCTGCATCGCTGGTCTCATCGTGAAGATCGGGCCGGAGAAGATAACCCCCAAGTAAGTGTATGAGGATACGATCTCAACTGGTGACCCACCCAAAGTAAAAGTAAACTGCTTCCGTTGCATGTTTGCTCGAGAGGTGTTAAAGATCATGACCTTGGTCTTGCCAAGGTTGACCTCCAAATCATGGGATAAACAAAAAGCCTGTAGTGCATCCAGGTGTCACTGGAGCCCCTCGGGTATGGACGACAAGAGTGCCACATCATCTGCATAAAGAAGAATCCTGATGATGATCCCGGCAAGTGAGCAACCGGTTCCTCCGAACGTCCCCATGAAAGTCTCAAGCTCATCGATGTAGAGGCCAAACAAGGTCGGTGATAAGGGACAACCCTGTTTGACCCCTATGGTACTCAGGATCTCATCTGTCCAACCTGCGCCTGTACAAACTCGGCCTGAGACTCTCTCATACAGTGCCATGACTGCCTAGATGATCTCCTAATCAAATCCCAGTGTCTGTAGGCGTGTGATAAGACGAGCTCGAGGTACTGTGTAAAAGGCTTTGCGGAAATCCACAAAGCAACAGTATACCCTCTCCTTCCGTGATCTGGCCTCCTCAATGACACTCCTGAGTGTGAGTATGTGATCCATAGTCCCATGGTCTCGCCTGAAACCGGCCTGACCCTCTGCTCTGAGCCCTCTCATCTCTGCGAACAGGCTGACCGATGCATCCAATACAACTGCATAGATCTTGGACATCACATGTCCAATCATGATAGTCCTGTAGTTACTCGGGTCCATGGGATCCCCTACCTTGTGGATGGGGGTGATGGTGTTGAGTGTCCAAGTGCGGGGGAAGCCAAGGCAAACAGTGTCATTGAATAGCTTTGCTAGGATCGGGGCTAACGTGTCGATCCCATATGCGATAAACTCTGTGCATAGCCCCTCGTGATCCTTAGATCGTTCGGCCATTGTGCAGTTTCAATGTTACGTCCTTGACTCCCCCTCTGGTAAACAACGTGCAAGTGGTGGGACGAGGTGTGTGTATGAGGTCTAGAGTGGGCTGGTGTGGGACATCATATAGATGGTGTGCATACGTGTGCCAGACTCTCGTGTCGATGAGGGGTGATGGGGACCTACGCTCAAGGAATCTCCGCAAAAAATCCTTAGAGTTGTTGTTGTACAAGATGTACAGCAGCTGCTCCTCATTTTGACGAAGAAAGCGTGCTTCTTTTGACGTACGAGACGTCGGTACTTGCGTACCGTGTCTGGTGTGTTCGGGAGGTGACATTTGGTTTCAAGTCAGAGCTGTTGGCGATAAGCCTTGCACTCCGCATCATACCAATTGTTGCAAGGTACAGAACCAAGAGGTGGTGGTCTAGTGGACTGTGTGGTGTGGGGAAAGATTTGGAGGGCAGCCGCGTGGAGTGTGCGACTAATCAGGGCAGCACGGTCCTCTATGAGTGGTATGTGATCGATGTAGATTAGGAGTCTGTTTAGGCATCCAGAGTAGGCCGGTGAGAGGCTGTGATCAAAGTGTATGTCGTGGTAGGTGTCGTGCTTCCTATGTGGTGTGTGTCGTGTGGCTAAGCGTGGGGTGGCGATAGTGAAGAATAGGTATGTGTGATCAACTCCTGAAGGGAGTGGTGCTACGGTGAAGTCGGTGATACATGAAGTGAAGATAGGCGATCCCATGATGTGATCTACTACACTAGTGCCCCCCCTCGTGTGGGAAGCAAGTAAAACCACCTGAGGAGGGCCATAGGTCGAGCCCGTTGTAGATCATGAGATCATGCATCCTGTCCAAATCAAGGAGCGCGTGTTGATATGGTGTAATAGGCGCGTGTCGGTCCGATGAGGTCTTGGTCATACCTGCTCCGTCTAGGTCCATGTCTGGCAGCATGATGGAAGTCCAGGAGTGGTGCCTGTCGCATACTCGTCCTGGCGTTGAAGTCCCCAATAAGGAGAACTTCCCCGCGGGCTGAAAGGTCTGGGATATCCTGATGTAAGGGTGCATATGGCGATGTCTCACCCTCTTCTCATGCCACTCTGGTGAAGTGGGATGTGTCTGGCGGGAAGTAGCATATTGCTATGAAAAGGTCACGGGTGTCTGTGCGTCGGAACGAGATCCACATGAATCGGGAGTGTGCGTCCTTCCTCTCAATGGAGATGGCTCCAGCAAGGGAAGACCTGTACAATACTGCGACCCCGCTTGATCCTCGGACTCCTCCTGTATCCCTCGTCTCATCCTTGAAGGCTGGCTCCCATGTGTAGCCACTGACTATCGGTAGTGGACGCTCTGGGCTCCGGTGTGTCTCCGTGTAAAAGACTATATCTCGTCCTGTATAAGACTCCGAGAAGTTCCCTGGGTCTGACCATAAGGTGCCATTACAGTTCCAAATGGTGCAGTCTAGGGGCTCGGAAACCTAAGTCTCATAGGCCCCGTCCCCCTAGAGCTAGCTTGGGTGTTGCTAGCTAAAGACGACCTTGGACAAAATCCGGGTACTCTCTTTAAGGAGGGTGTTATGTCACCATTGTCGGATGCATTAATCTGACACCTCTTTGGTACACTGTTAAACAAAGGCACTCACCATTGTTGGATGCATTAATCTGTCACCTCTTTGGTTAGAATGCTCATGGGAAAAACATCACGTGCTTAGAATTTTGGTTTCACTTAAATCATTTTGTCAACAACTTTATACAAAGGAACCCCATATAGTCGTAATTGTATAATAGGAAATCAGTTAGAAGTATTTCAAGTTCTAGATAAAGTCTCATCTTTAGTGAGGCACCCTTAAAGCTGTCCTAGTCTCAGTGTTGATTTGTTTCAAACATGCTTCCAAGCTCTTCACGGTGTTTATTATACTCTATGCAGGTCATGCCACTATTTAGATGTGCCAATATAGTCGAGCACTGTGGGAGCACATCGTTTGGGTTGATCTGATCTCTGAATGACTGTTAGTCAGAGTTGTGATTTCGTTGATGCTTTGGTTAGGACCACTATGACAATGCCGTCTCATTTGGCATGTACATGTGACCAGTAGCCATCCTATGTATGAACTCGTTCTTTAACCTTTGTATCTTAGTGCAAAGATGACTGTTTGCCGTAGCCTCTCATATAAGAATCAGGGATGTCAATTGTGATTTTCTTATGTGTGCAAATTCTGCGATTTTCTTATGTGTACCCTAACCTTAGTCCGTTTGCTGGTTCGAATCCTTAACAGTGGTGCTGCATATACACCTTCTGAACAGGCTGAACTGAAGGCCAAAGACTGAGGCTGATCAGGGCCAACTCCGGAGGTGTTAAGGCTGCACACAAGACGCTGGAGGGGAGCTGTTTTGGAGTGCTGAAGGCTGGGGAGGCTGAGTGAAATGAGGGCCTGGAGGCCCCCTATTTATAGGGCTGGAAGGGCTGAGCCAACCAGCGCAAAATGGCCGACTTTGGCTCTTGGATTCCTTGGGAATACGTAAATATACCATCGTCCCTTCAGAGTCCTCTCTGGGTGAGCGATGTGTCATCCTGCTTCAACATGTATCCACTTGCTTGGTACTATTTCTTTTTGTTTTTCAATAGTATGCTTATTAAGAAATGAAATGTTTTCCTTCTGTTCAGTTACGGACAATGGGGACTAGGTCTAGCATTTGAGGGTGGACCCCCTTGCTTGGGGTTATGGGCATTAGTGACCCACAAGAGTGAAGGCCTCTCTTTGAGAGGGACATCTAGAAACCACACCCCACCTGAGTACCCAAACATGGGACCAATCAAATGCACAGATTGCATACCGACCTAGGAACCATTCAAGAGAATGTTCCCTGAGCTTTGGGTGTGGGCCTGGCAGCATGCCAAGAGTAATGGAGATACAAGATAAGACGACAAACAAATGAGCTCAGTATGGCTCAATTATGACCTTAGAGTACGTCAATAGATAGTCTAAGCTGTTAGGAACCCGTGTGTGCGATCAGAATTAAATTCTGACAACTTTGAAATTTTAGGGTTTTTGGGAGTGACGTGGCAGCTGACACGTGGCAGACTGCCACTTGGAATCTGAGCTGGCAGGTCAGTCCACCTGTCCCACACATGTGGCAGCATGCATGGCAAGTGGCAGGGCATGCAGGCCAAGTGTTTGGCCCCAAATCTGGTAGATTTAGGGCAAGTGGTGGGCTGTCCTCTTTGGGACTGCAGCCCAACAAAAATCTGGGACAAGTGTCCACCTTCCACTCTAGGCCTAGGAGAAGGCTGAGCCTATAAAAGAAGACCTCTCCCCTTCATTCCACACATGAAAATTTCGTCACTTTTCTTCTCCCTCCTTTTAGATGATGCAGCAGAACCTCTCCAGCTCCTTGGGTGCAGCCAGCTTCTCCCCAGGCCATTCTCTCACCTCAGCAGCACTTTCTCTCTCTACAACAGCACATTCTCTCTCTACAGTTCCAGCCCCTCCTCTCCAGAAATCTGCCCCCTCTCAGCTCTTCTGGAACAACAGCAGCATCCTCTCTCCTTCACCTAGCCTGGAGCAGCCACAGCCCCTTTCTCTCTCCTGCTGCAGTCTTTCTCTCTCTACTGCAGAATTTCTCTCTCTACTGTTCCAGCCCATTTCCCTTGCAGAAATCTGCCTCTCTGTGCACCTCTGGAACAGCAGCAGCTCCTCTCTTACATCTCCTCCCTTGGGATCAGCATAGGCACTCTCTCTCTACAGCTATCACTCCATAAAAGCTTTCTCTCTCTAGCCTACAGGCTGTTTTTCTAAGCTGTTCTCATTCCAGCCCCAGTTCCACACTCTCCTCACCCAAGGTAGCTTCAGAGGCATCAAGGACTTCATCTACAAAAGGGCCAAGTCACGAAGGGAGCCTGTACTGTCAAGTTTATCTCATTTACAGCACTATTTCATGTTGTTTCTACTATCTTTCTAGAAACTAGTGTTTGTCTCTAATGTTGGATGTAAGTGGTGATTATTGCAGGCTTCTTCCTTGTGGATTGGGCAAGCCAAGAGCTGAAATCTGAGCTTGGAGTCCTCCTTTTTGTTGTCTACCTTGTACATATGCTCTTGAGTCTTGTATCTAGGTCCTAGGTTTTCACTGAGTTGATCAGTTTGGAAGGTGCATTGCACCTTGGTCTTGTATCTCCATTTTCAAGAATAAAGTGAGCCTGGATAAGGGGGGGGCCCCGTCTTGGCCCCTCAATCATATTGCATTCTCCAATAATGTCACTTTGTGTTTAAGCTGTATAAGTCTTAATTCCAGCTTAATTGCAAACTCTTAAGTTCAAGTATATGTGTTTGGCAACTCGCAATCAACTCATTCAAATGCCTCTGCAAAATCCGTTGTTTGAATTGATAGAAAGCACCGAGTAGTTTACATTGGAGGGAATGTCATCCTGCTTCAACATGTATCCACTTGCTTGGTACTATTTCTTTTTGTTTTTCAATAGTATGCTTATTAAGAAATGAAATGTTTTCCTTCTGTTCAGTTACGGACAATGGGGACTAGGTCTAGCATTTGAGGGTGGACCCCCTTGCTTGGGGTTATGGGCATTAGTGACCCACAAGAGTGAAGGCCTCTCTTTGAGAGGGACATCTAGAAACCACACCCCACCTGAGTACCCAAACATGGGACCAATCAAATGCACAGATTGCATACCGACCTAGGAACCATTCAAGAGAATGTTCTTTGAGCTTTGGGTGTGGGCCTGGCAGCATGCCAAGAGTAATGGAGATACAAGATAAGACGACAAACAAATGAGCTCAGTATGGCTCAATTATGACCTTAGAGTACGTCAATAGATAGTCTAAGCTGTTAGGAACCCGTGTGTGCGATCAAAATTAAATTCTGACAACTTTGAAATTTTAGGGTTTTTGGGAGTGACGTGGCAGCTGACACGTGGCAGACTGCCACTTGGAATCTGAGCTGGCAGGTCAGTCCACCTGTCCCACACATGTGGCAGCATGCATGGCAAGTGGCAGGGCATGCAGGCCAAGTGTTTGGCCCCAAATCTGGTAGATTTAGGGCAAGTGGTGGGCTGTCCTCTTTGGGACTGCAGCCCACCAAAAATCTGGGACAAGTGTCCACCTTCCACTCTAGGCCTAGGAGGGGGGCTGAGCCTATAAAAGAAGACCTCTCCCCTTCATTCCACACATGAAAATTTCGTCACTTTTCTTCTCCCTCCTTTTAGATGATGCAGCAGAACCTCTCCAGCTCCTTGGGTGCAGCCAGCTTCTCCCCAGGCCATTCTCTCACCTCAGTAGCACTTTCTCTCTCTACAGCAGCACATTCTCTCTCTACAGTTCCAGCCCCTCCTCTCCAAAAATCTGCCCCCTCTCAGCTCTTCTGGGACAACAGCAGCATCCTCTCTCCTTCACCTAGCCTGGAGCAGCCACAGCCCCTTTCTCTCTCCTGCTGCAGTCTTTCTCTCTCTACTGCAGAATTTCTCTCTCTACTGTTCCAGCCCATTTCCCTTGCAGAAATCTTCCTTTCTGTGCACCTCTGGAACAGCAGCAGCTCCTCTCTTACATCTCCTCCCTTGGGATCAGCATAGGCACTCTCTCTCTACAGCTATCACTCCATAAAAGCTTTCTCTCTCTAGCCTACAGGCTGTTTTTCTAAGCTGTTCTCATTCCAGCCCCAGTTCCACACTCTCCTCACCCAAGGTAGCTTCAGAGGCATCAAGGACTTCATCTACAAAAGGGCCAAGTCACGAAGGGAGCCTGTACTGTCAAGTTTATCTCATTTACAGCACTATTTCATGTTGTTTCTACTATCTTTCTAGAAACTAGTGTTTGTCTCTAATGTTGGATGTAAGTGGTGATTGTTGCAGGCTTCTTCCTTGTGGATTGGGCAAGCCAAGAGCTGAAATCTGAGCTTGGAGTCCTCCTTTTTGTTGTCTACCTTATACATATGCTCTTGAGTCTTGTATCTAGGTCCTAGGTTTTCACTGAGTTCATCAGTTTGGAAGGTGCATTGCACCTTGGTCTTGTATCTCCATTTTCAAGAATAAAGTGAGCCTGGATAAGGGGGGGGGCCCGTCTTGGCCCCTCAATCATATTGCATTCTCCAATGATGTCACTTTGTGTTTAAACTGTATAAGTCTTAATTCCAGCTTAATTGCAAACTCTTAAGTTCAAGTATATGTGTTTGGCAACTTGCAATCAACTCATTCAAATGCCTCTGTAAAATCCGTTGTTTGAATTGATAGAAAGCACCGAGTAGTTTACACGATGTGTATTAGCATAAAATCTATCCCGATCTTGGGTACTTCTTATAGACTCCTTGGCAAACTGCAACATTTCTTGCATGTCTTCCAAGAATGTCCTTGCAGCATCATTTTGAATTCCCTTGAACCCAACCATAACTGGTGACTTAGGTTGAAAGGACTGTAACCAGTACTTGAATGCTTTGCACTATTGTAAGCAAATTCTTTCATGGGGAGATGATCTTCTCAGGAAGATTGTCTCTTAGAAACATATGCCACAAGCATATCTTCATCCAATTGGTTAACCTTCTCTGTACTGCCGTCAGATTCTGCCGTCAGATTGTACATGATTTGAGAAACTCATACTAAGAGTGGTTTGCAACTTCTAAAAAAGACCATAAATCCTAAGAAAGAACGAAGTTGTTTCACTATCTGAGGGATGAGCCAGTCCAAAACCTTCTAGATACGATCTAGGTCAATGCTCATACCCTCGGAAGAAATCTTGTGTCCTAAGTAAAAAATCTTTTTCATAAAGAAGTCACATTTACTCATCTTGGCATAGAGCTTATGCTATCTTAAAATAACTAAGACAATCCGGAGGTGTCCAATGTGATCCTCTAGCAATCAGCTATATACCAAGATGTCATCTCAGAACACGACAACGAATTTGCCCAAATAATCTCTGAACAAATCGTTCATCATTTGCTAGAAGTGGCCATACCTAGTTCGGAAAGAGGTTCTATCTATGTGTTTAGCATAGATATGGATTTGGTGGTAACCCATACGCAAATCAATGTTAGTGAAATACTTCGCTCGAGCCAAATGGTCTATCAGATCATCTAAGTGAGGAAGAGGGTATTTATTCTTAATTTTCACTTTATTCAATCATTTATAATCTACACACACTCTCCACGAACCATCTTTCTTCTTTCTTAAGAGGACAGGTGCACCCCAGGGTGATTTACTTGGGCGAATATAGCTATTCAGATAATCTTGTAGTTGTGAAGCTAACTCGTCCTCCTCGAGTTGGCTCATCCTATAAGGTGGAATGCTAATAGGTTGAGCCCCAGGTACTAAATCTATGCAATGATCTACTACCCGTTCTGGAGGTAAACCTTCTGGCAGTCGAGGAGGGAATACATCACTGAAATCATCTAACAACGTTCTCAATTCACGTTGTTCAAACACGCTTAAATTATTTTGTTATTAACAAAGACAACAAATGAAGAAAGCCGAATGAAAACAACTGATACACATCATAATGAGAAGTGTTTATTATATTGCGAAGCTACATCGCAAATACAATAGGTCCCTAAGAAGAGGGAGTATTATCACATTGAATACCAAATTGGGTGTCCTTGTCCAAAAAAGAGAGTGTATGATCTTTCCATCCAATCCGAATATCATGGGTTTTAAAACACTCTATTCCGATTAACAAGTCCACATGTTCCAAGTGCATGACATAGCACGTAAGAGCAGCTGTGTAGTCTTGAATCCAGATACAAAGTTCGTCGACCTTGTGATTCCAAAACTGCTTCTCAGTGTTGAGATATTGAGCTCCACTCATGATATGCCAGGGTGATTGTTGTGCATTTATGTCACCGACTTGTTAGCTGCAGATGCGGTTGGTACACCGCCCATGAATAATAGCTGGATGACAGCTATCTTTATGTACTCTAGTTAGTGGCTCAGTTAGTATGCCACCTTAGTTAGCTGAGTTTGGTTTGAGACCCACATATAGGGTTCACCTATTCTTTTGTACTAAGAGAGTTCTTTTGGCTTTCACAACTAAGAAGAGGAAAACTGTTTTCAGCCTCCACCTTTGTGTATATTCCTCCATTGTGTATGTAAGAAAGCTGCAAGTGAGACTCCTTACTTCTCTCCCACTCTCTTCACATGGTACCAGAGCTCGGTTCGTGGTAAGGAGCTCAAGAAAGCAAACCAAGTTCGCGGGGTACCAGAGCTCGGTTCGTGGTAAGGAGCTCAAGAAAGCAAACCAAGTTCGCGGTGTCTTGGTAAGAGGATCAGTGTTGCTTTCCTTTTTCGAGTTTGGGAGCAAATCTCTGCAGGTAGCACAGCCGGAACGTACAAGAGTGCACTGTCTCAGATTGGGACGCCCTTTGCGGTGCGGCGAGAGGGCATTATATGCTGCGGGCGAGAGCAAAACCTTCGGTGATATTATTTTTTTGATTCGAGGTCATTTCTGTTACGCTCAAGTTGAGGCAACATGACCTCGGAAGGGTCAGTCGACATTTTCCTTAAAAGGATCAATGTTTGTATTATATTTGTTTGGGCTTCACGTAAATGATAAAAAAGGAATCAAGGTTAAGGTCCTTCGTGAGGGGGACATGGCACTAGACTCGGTGGATCTAAGGCTAAGGGGCCTAAATGCATGAAATGTGCCAGGGGGCAAATGGTTTCAATGATATCCCAAGAGAGGGGTAAATGATGCATTAAGAAGGGACCCTAGAATGAAGACATGTGGCATACTAGATCCATCTAGGGAATTTTGGGGCTTGGTGGAATTTTGTAAGCAGGAGCCTTCACGTAACAAAAATATATAGAGAGCTTACTACGACCGAGGTTGGCTGGGAGGATAATCCAGGTGCCTATGCCCGTGATTGAAGAAAATGTTAGGTTTAAACAGATTTTACGTATCATTTGGTATCAGAGCTGTAGGCGATGGGGAAAAGGGGAATTGAGAGAGATCTTGGGCTTTGGTGTTCAGCAGACAGAGCGTGGCGGAACGTTGAGTTGTTGATCTGAATCTTCGTTAAGCCTTAGCGTGCTACTACCGGGAAGCCAATAAAGGAGCGGGGATCTTGTTTTACGAGATTCAGAGAAAAAGCTAAGAGTTGCGCACACGCTAGTTTACGGATTGTTACCCTCAGGACTAGCTGACCGTAATATTTCAGTGATTTTCATCGTTGAATGAAGATGTGGAAGATGGGATTACAGGAGCCTGTGAGCACGGGCAAGTTGTGTAATTATATCGTGATTTCGGTGGTATTAGTTTATGTATAGCAGTTTGGTGATAGAAGAAATAGTGAGGCAATCGCGTACAACCGCAGGTTCATAATTTGGTACCTTCAGGGCTTTTTGGCATCGTGTGAAGAACTAGTTGTGGCACGCAGATTGATTGGCTGGCGTTGTGACGGGCTGGCGGAATATTATATGGTTGGAGCATTCGATTCGTGGTTCAATTACTGTGCGAAGTTCGTGCGTTACAATAGCTGCATAGGTTGTCTTCTTCGCCATCGGATTGACCACCCTGGTGTTGCCTTTGATTGCGTTTAACTATCACGGAGATTGTGTGAAGAAGCCATATCATAAACCTTCACGACACCTATGTAGGGAGGTTACGAAGCTTTACATAGGCAGGCAAGAACACTAATAGACATTCGAGGGGGCATTTTCCCTGTTGCAGTTGGTTTCTGGTGAGGTTACTGGAGTTATGACTACCTGCAGAGGATTACTGTGTGGTCACGGGACTTGTTTGTGATAATTCTTATTTGGGGATCTCGGTTATCACTATGCAAATAGTAGACGATAACTATTGAAGTGGGAGCTGGGGTGTTTTGGGTCCCCAACGAGGGTGTAGCTGAGCCACAACAGGAATATTCATCTGGTTCAAATACAGAAAAAAACTTGATCTCTCTATGCTACATGAATGGCGTGGGAGTTTTCTATGCCTTCTAAGTTTATTTGCCTCCGTGTTTAAGTTAATTCAGATCGCAGGAGTTTCCCTAGCATAGGGAAAAGTGGTTTTGGTTACAGTGTGATATATGCCTGGTTAACTGTAAATTTGGAAGTCGGACTTCCGATTTGTAAATACAGTTTCAAGCGGTGTTTTATTTATTTATTTTTTTATAAAAACACCCATCAACCTAAATGGAAATAGAAGAAGAGGCTTCTAGGATGGATCCCGTAGAGTCGGGAGTCCGGCCGACCCCGCAGGTGTCGCGCCCACTAGGCCATACAATGTCTGGTAGAATTGCCTTATTGGAGGATGCCTTGCAACAGATTTTAGCGCAACAGTTACAAGCAAATGTAGGGCAATCCGAGCTCAGGAAAATGGTACATAGTATGTCTACCAAACCATCTCGTGAAGAGAAAGGTAAAGATCCAGTGGAGCCTGAATCCAGTGTTCATACGGTCGAGCCTAGGAGGGCTAATGTTAGAAATTACCCAACAGAGGGTACGCACAGCGGAAGACTTATAGTAATGCCCAGGAGCTCACACAGTGTGGTGTGGGGTGTGGAATCACAAACTTCTTTACTTCTTAATGTGCGTCACATAGATGTGCAGACTCATCAATAGACAATGAACCAGCCAGATATAGAAGACACCAAAACTCATATATTTCCGTCCAAAACTATGGACACAATACAAAAGAGCTAGATCCAGAGTCCCACCAATGGTGTGGTCCTCTGATCTAACCACAAGGTCCTTCTCTTATCTGCCGGCTATCTCTAGACTCGAGCCCGCGTGCTCCACCTCGAGCGTCTGTAGACTTTCCGTCCAGTGTGTTCTTCTCCACCTTACTGCCTTTGAATCAACCTAGGTGGGCAGCCCCTGCCGAGGTTTGTCTGCAGCACACAGCTCCAACCTGCTTGTGAATGGCTGCTCCAGAAGGTATGATGATCTCAGCACCTTGCTGCCCTAGAAGACAGCCTAGGCTCATTCAGCCCCAAGTGAGCTCAGTCTGCAGCAACTCTGGCCCTGCTTTGCCTCCTGGATGTAGGCCCAAAGATCAGGCTTCTGCTGCTCCTGCTGCTCCTATGTTTGCTGACTTGCTGGATGATGAATGAGGCCAAGAGCCTCTCCTTATATAGGCCCTAAGGCCTGCTGAGAAACCGGACCAGTCTGTCCCAATCTGGGCCGACTGGACAGACCAGGTTGGCTGGCCCAACCGACCTGGTTGGCTCAGCCCAACCAGCCCCAATAGGGCCCTTTACTGGCCCCACAAAATCGCCCTCCTGGGCTCTCTTTTCAGGGCTTGCTGGCCCACGATTCTATGCAGGGGCTGAGCCCTTGGCCAGCCCTAGATAGGGCCTGGTTGGCTGGCTTTGCCCAGCCCAACCAGCCCTCCATATGGGCTGCCATGTGCTGCCCCATCCCCTGCCATGTCAGCGCCTGTTCTCCCTGCTGGTTCTGCCCTCTGCCAGGCTCTCTCCAGCCACGTATGCAGCACCGTACTGTTCCGTACATTGCTGATGTCATCGTGCCTTTTACCTGGGACACCCCGCCAACCATGAATGCTCCAGATCTGTCCCAGATCCACACATCCAAGTAATCTCTCTTTGGGCACATCCTGCCCTAGGTCTCCCTCCCCCACGCTCTCATCATTAGGGGGCTTACAGATGGGGAGGTGACCTTTCCAACACCCCCTCTCACCGACACATCTCGGCCCAATGCCAAGACGTCGATGAAGATGCTCTAGTAACTCCCTGGTCGTAGTCCTCTGGAACCTTTTGGTGTCAAAATCTTTTCCTGGCTTTTCATCCAGTGGCTCCTGCTCCACCATGTCCGGTTCCGCTTCCGCACACCATCCTAGTACACAGGTCCATCTCTGGTAGCACCTCCTGGCACCACCATCTTCCGTCACATTCCTGCCTTCGAACTCGAGCAATCCAGCCGTCACGATCTTCCAGTTGTCCCCCTCATAATGAGTGAACAACCTAGAGTCTTCCAGGCACCATGCTCCGAGGGTCTATTTCAACCCGTCCTTCCTTTGGCAAGGTCTGCAACAAAAGTACATCTCCAAATAACTTGGACCGCGAACTTTAAACGCACCTGACTGAACCTGAGTCACCCTCCTTCTCGCAAGGGCACAATCCTCCAGTCGTGGAAGTCGATTCCCAAGAGCTTCTGAATCAAGGTCGTCCTTGAGCAAGGTCCCTGCCTTCAGGCTCCCACACCTGTGAGCCTCCTACTTGGGCTCTGATACCATGTTAGAAATTACCCAACAGAGGGTACGCACAGCGGAAGACTTATAGTAATGCCCAGGAGCTCACACAGTGTGGTGTGGGGTGTGGAATCACAAACTTCTTTACTTAATGTGCGTCACATAGTGCAGACTCATCAATAGACAATGAACCAGCCAGATATAGAAGACACCAAAACTCATATTTCCGTCCAAAACTATGGACACAATACAAAAGAGCTAGATCCAGAGTCCCACCAATGGTGTGGTCCTCTGATCTAACCACAAGGTCCTTCTCTTATCTGCCGGCTATCTCTAGACTCGAGCCCGTGTGCTCCACCTCGAGCGTATGTAGACAGAAAACAAGCCGGCGCGCCATACATAGAGATACTAGAGCCGTTATAAGAAGAAATGCACGGAGTGCTCCACCTCCTGTGAATGAATGCATGTACGTAGCACAAGCAGTTGTGTAGCTTGAATGAAGAGAATGTGGATGAATTTTTGATTAGCCTTCTCCTTGGTCCTAGCCTTGGTCACATTCTGAGTGTTAATAGAAACTTAGTACAAAGACCTTTGTATAAATGGATGCTCGAGTATGTATGTGTGAGAAAGAAGAACGCTTATTAATGTCCATGGGAGACCAACAGGTCTATGGGACAGCAAAAAAACAGTTAATACATCCGCACAAGGCAGCTCCCAAGGAGTGCATAAAGCGACTTGGAGTTTATTTTATGATCCTACATTGTAGTCTAAAGATAAGACAACAAACAGCCATACATCATTTTAAGACCAAGGGTCTTTTGGTTTTCACGATATACTGCCCATTTTCCATCCTTCCTAGCGATCTTGACCTTTGGCTATCTATACCTTGGTCCCACTATGTTCTACACCCATATGCTTATACTACGGTCTACACCTACTATTGGGCGTTGGTGACTGTTGGTGGGGATGTCATGGTAGCTAGTCCCTACTATGCATTGAGTTATGGTTTTCAACCTTGTGAGTGGCTGTCATGAAATTGAAGCGGCACAAGGATGAGTTTGGGCATGGTCATGATTTCATCTAGATATATGTTGGTAGATGGTTTCGTGCTTACATTTGTGCTTACTCATGCAATCAAGGCATCGCGAAATTTCTGCATGTCAATGCCTGAATTACTTTGAGGCTTTGGGCATTGTTGAATCAAGGGCCTCTTGATAGATAGAAACAGTTTTGCCATCTAGCAAAACTGTTTCTCTACTGCCAAAATGACCAATTGTCTCATGATTTGAAGGTCAACCTGGGTAAAACCAAGGTCATGATCTTCAATACATCTCGAGCCATCATGCATTAGGAGCAGTTCACATTTGCGGGGTCATCTGTTGAGATAGTTTCATCATACACTTATCTTGGGGTTATCTTTTCTGGACCAAGCTTGACTATGAGACCCGCGATGCAGGCACACTTGAGTAGAGGCTAGAGAGGCAGTGCTTCCCCTCATACTTTCAGGATCCATGCACCAAGGGATTGCTTTTTGACTCTTTGGCTCGCCCAGTGGGGATGTACGGCAGCCCTTGTTGCGGGCGAGGCTTGTCGGATACAGAGTGGGCCTGTGTGGAGCGGCTACAGGTTCTCATGCTATCACGGATAATTCGTGGTAAGTCATCCGTTCCTCACCAAATCATTCAGGCTGAGTTTGGGTCACCCCCTTTACAGCTAGATGCTGCATTTCCGGTCATCACATATCTGTACCGAGTTAGGGAATATGGGGATTATACCTCGGGGCGTAGCAAGCTACCATGGATAGCTCTATCCTCTTCTATGGCACTTGCAGCAGGAGTTTATCAGAGGTGCTGGTATGCACGTACAGAGAGATGGTTTGAGCGACTGAGGCTCCACATGGATAGACTACCTCCCTTCCAGTATAGCATGGATGCTCCGTTCTCTCCCCTCTTATCACACGAGGTCAACCAGGTTATCCGTGAGGATCTACTACAGCTACACACTTTTCGGACCTGGTTGGAACCGAGTGAACTCCCAATGAAGCTTAGCTTCTAGAGAGATCACTTCTTACATATCACAGCGGAGGGTTTCATTGACCCACCAGGATACACACAGATTCACCTACCCCACTCGATGAGCATCTCTCTTGGGCAGTTCCGGGTCTCTTCACATAGACTTCGGATCGAGAGCGGCACAGCAGAGCGACTACCCAGGGAGCGGCGCATATGCACACTATGTGACATACAGGAGGTTGAGATAGAGGAGCATTTCATCTTCAGGTGTCCTGTGTACTATGAGATCCGAGGACGTTTCCACTGCCTCTTCAGGGATAGTTATGGGATCTTAGCCCGTTCTCTCTCCTACCCAGACCAGCGGTGTTTAGCAGGTTTCATTCATGAGGCACTTAGACACCGCGAGAGGATACTCCGAGCACGGAGACAGGAGCAGACTTCTTCCTCGGTTGATCCCTCTCAGAGCTCTATCACGGAGTTCTTTCAGCTAGATCACATGGACCCCAACGAGAGGAGGCCTTGACATGACCGTGACCCGGAGCCCGTGACCCGACAGCTCAGACAGAGGGTTGACACACAGATCACACTTGGAGACATCCCCTCCTTGTTTAGAGTCGGAGCCCGACCGACGGGGGTCACAGTAGCCCTGGTTAGACGCAGAGCTATGACCAGGAGACGTGCCAGGACTGCACCTCTGAGTGGCCGACAACACTCTATTGCCGACTTCATGCCTCCACTGCCTCATCCATCCTGATATCTTGCTGTTGCTGGGGATGATGATGATATTGATGATGATGCCTAGATTGATATATAGTCGACCATCGACATGACTATGTTGTACTTAGCACTTAGTACTGCCATTCTGCATTTTTGCATTTTTTGCATTTTGCATTTTTCATTTTGCATTGGTATGGATGCTCGTTTAGTAGCTCCACTACCACAGCTCGTTGTATCAGGATTTTCAGAGTCTCATAGACCCATCGGTCTTCCAAAGACTTTAATAAACTTTCTTTCTTTCTGTCTTTCTTTCTTTCTTTCTTTCTTTCTACCATTGGATCTGATTCGAATTTTTCTCAACCAAGAGAAGCTCTCTCTCTCAGCTAGCTACATCTTGTAAGGGCTTCCTATGCTTATCCTGCAGAGTTTCTGACATTTGAAATGCCTACTTATAAACTACACTCCAAAGTCTATCTCAAGAAATCCTGTTGTCAAGGTCCTCCAAACTTTGCTTGTATTCAATGTCTCCTACAGAATTTAATAGTCCTGAACATGCGACAGCCAATGGGCACTTCTTGGGATGCAGGTACTTCAGTGTGTGGGATAAACTCTATCATCCCCCCAATGACGGGGAGCCTTTGCTGGTAATTTAGAAGAGCATTGACTGATTATCGATTAAGGCTTGCTATGTTTTTTTATTTGGGATTTCTTGTGACAGGCCTTTTGTCCTGTTGTGCAGTCCATTCAATTCAAATTGCTACATGCATAGTTTATTTGGTTGCCATAAAGGTCGAATCCATGATTTCCTGGTAATCTTAACTGTCAAGTTTGAGGGGTCCTCTCTCAAATTGGACCTTGCCTCTGTAAACAGATCTGAGCTTGTTCTTCCTATTGTGCAGTCCCCTTCACATTCCATGTAGCTACATGCAGAGCTTACTTCAGGTGGCCAAAAACTAGAATCCAAGCCATGAACACATTAGCGGTTGTTACTACAAATGTATGATACTGGTCTGATTGTACCCTAATGTCAATGCAGATTTGTGGTGGGGACGAGTCTTTATCACTGTTGGGGGGAGTAATCAGACTCCTCTTTTGAATCAGCATTGTGTCCCTAAACACACATCTAGGTTCTTTCCTTGGTTCAATTCAGGTTTGTCTTGCTAAAAGGCCACGCTACCATTTGGGCCTTTTGCATCAGTGCCAGGTTTGTTCATTTGTACTAATTTTGAAAAGCCTCCCAGCCACATGCAGATATAAGCGTTTTCTACATGGCTAGCTTAACGAAGTGTATCTCTGATGTAAGCGATCATCCCTGTCCAACAGAGATGTTTCTACAGAAATTGGGTGAAAGCATAATCCAGGCATGTTTGCCAAACAGAGAGGGGAAGCAAGAAGAAACGGAAGAATAAATGCCAATAGAGGAGACATTATACAGTTTTACCCAGGTTTGCTAGCTGGACAGGAGAAGGAAGGAATTGATGAGATTTGAAGTGAGAGGGGAAAAGAGAGAGAAAAACAGGAGAAAGAAAGAAAGAAAGATATATTAACATCCTCTGAAGACCTCACGGGTCTATGGGACAAAAGCACACACCAAAAAAGAGTAACAACATCTGGATAAACCAGAGGGTCGAGGAGTACACATGGCATCTCAGCTCGAGGTTATTATAGCACATATCTAAATTCTAGTACTATGATAAAGTTGTCCTTCATTACATCAGTTTAAGACTAAGGGTCTTTGGGTTTGGATTTGAAGTCTCTAATGAGTGCTTTTTCCATCTCTGTAAACAGCCCATTTACCTTTCTTGCGAGCTTCCTTCACTTTAGCTAATTCTGTGGCTTTTATCTTGAGTTGAATTGGGGTGAGCTTCTCTGAGATCCATATCTTGGATACCTCTGAATTTGTTGGTTTGCTTAAGAACTTTGCTTCTTGCTATCTTGTCCTTCAGAATTAATTTGGTGTGTGTCCCTTGTTGGAGGACACAAAGCATATCTTCTGAGTCCATTCAATCTGGGGTATCACTTTTGTGACAGAGAGAGGTAGGAAGCTGCTTGGGGCAAGGGGAGCAAGAAGCTGTGAAAAGAGGCCAGGGCTGTAGAAAAGCATCTATGGGCTGTTTGAACCACGTTGCAAGCTACTTGCGCTTACGAGAGTTATCTGCAATCTATTTGCAGGAAAGGCTGAGAGTGGGAGGAGAGAGTGGAGATGAGTAAAGGAAGCAAGTACGAGGAAGATGGGACAAGGAGAGTGAGCATGCAGGAAGCCACTGTACACGGCAGTGTGTCAAAAAACACAAACAAACATCTTTTAGGGCTATGCCTCTTTTCTCAATTTAAAAAATTGATACCTCCCAGTGGGACTTATAAGCCCAAGTTGTTATGCAAGCAGGTTCAAGTTGGTGTTCTTTCTTTCTTGGTGGAGTTGTCTATGGAGAGCCACAGAATGCCTTGAATAATTACGGCAACTAGCCATAGCAAAACACAATGAAGGTAGCAAGCAAACTCATGACATGTTACCGTCATTAATTAAAAAATCTAGTTGTCAGGAGGAATTTAGAACCAGTAATCTTAAGATGTTGGTGTTAAAATATTATTGATGGTTTTAGTAAATGCATATAATTGCTGTTATCTTCTGGGTTACATTTACCCGGAAGGAAATGATTTAGACTGACTTCGGTATATCTTATCAAGGAAACATTCCTTGTGTTGGAGTGTGTCTTGATTTTACTATCCTTGTGTGAACTAGAATAATTAGGTACAACGAACATAGCGAAAGCAAGCAAACTCTTGATTTTTACCTTCAGAAGATAAAAAGTCTAGCCTTGATTGAGATAACCTTGGAGGAAATTTAGAAACAGTTATCTCAAAATGATGCTGTTGAAGTATTCATTGATGGTTTTGCAGAATGCATTCATGAAATAGTTGGGTTAGCATCTTGTTATATTTATTCTGAGGGAAATGATTCAAACTGTCTTCGGTGTCTCTCATCAAAGAAACATTCCTTATATTGGAGTGTGTCTGTTTTACCATCCTAGTGTCTGTCTATTGTACCATCCTTGTGTGAACTAACTCGATGTACAAGCTGATTTTGGTATTGATGGGTGAGATTTGTTTTGTATTTTGTCTGTCTAAAAGCTGTGTGAGCGCCCGCACACAAGTCTCTTCTAGTTCATGAGTAGTGGTTGTCTCCCTTCGGACAGCTATGAATGCACAATTTTCTTAATAAAAGGTTCTTTTAGCAACAACAAAAAAAACAAGGGTATACAAGTCTAGGTTGTTCAAGGGCTAGGGTTTGATGTTGTGTGCAGTGTGCTGTGACACCTGGTTCTGTAATTATTGAATTTGTGTATGTTGGGAGATGGCTTCATTTTCTCAGGCAGTTGTGTTTGTCAAATGTTCTCCAATTTTTGGAGCTATATATTCTCACACACTATGGTTTGGGCTGTTTCAGGGGAATCGGCTAATGCAGATATTGAATGTAGCTGCATTTGCAGTATCAGGGTATGCTTCCACAGAAGGCCGTGCATGTAAACCTTTCAACCCTCTACTAGGGGAAACTTATGAAGCAGATTATCCAGATAAGGGTCTTCGCTTCTTTTCCGAAAAGGTTGATCCTATGCTGCTTCTTTGTTCAGCGCCTAGCTCGTAGCCCTTTTATTTACACATGGTCAAAGATAGAAGACTGCCAATCGGGAGGATTTATAACATGAGGATGTTTAGCGTGCAACAGTGAATGTTATTGTTTCATATGCCTATCCATTATCAATGTATATGTCCTAAAACTTGCATATTAACAGCATTGCGATTCATGTGTTGAATACCTTGATGGGATATTTTTTCAATCTTTTGTCCAAATGGATCATTTGGATTGGATCCTTTTGGAAGCAAGCTCTTGGTTCATGTCATAGTCACAATCAAATGTTTAGAGGTTCCAAACGTTTGAAAAGTTTTAGGGCAGGACTGACCTGCTCTAATACCATGTTGGAAACATGTGAGAGAGAGAGAGAGAGAGAGAGAGAGAGAGGCTAGGGAGAGAAGAAATGATACTCAAATGTAGACACCATGGAAGGCTTTTATTCATTCATCATCATCATCAAATGAGACAAGTGAAGTACAAGCCTTTATATGCTTGACACACTGTCACACTCAAGTACCAAGTGCATATGGGATAAGTCACTCACACATTAAACAACTACTAGATCTCTCGTACAATACATCTCACAGACTTTTTGGCTATGATATCTCCGACAGAATACTCCTCGACACAATCCTTCCACTTGATCTTGTCATCCTATTTCTAACTTGACGTTCACGAAATCCAAGAATACTCTTAAGGTCATGCAGTATAAAGGTTAAATCTTCAACCTCCAAGTTCCTGAGGAGTAACTACCTGACCCTTAGCACCCAATACTTCTTTGAGTCTACTGACACGAGAGACTGGATGAATCTTTACATTAGGAGGCAAATCCAGTTCATATACAACTAGACTATTTGGCAAACTGCAACATCTCTTACATGTCTTGCAAGAATGTTTTCACAGCTTCATTCTTGAAACCCTTGAATCCGACCATTATCGGAGACTTAGGTTGAAATCCGTAAATAAGCATAAAAGGACTGAAACCATACTAGAATGCTTTGAACTGTTATAAGCAAATTCAACCATGGTTAAGTAGTCTTCCCATGATGACTGCCTCTTGGAAATATATGCCCAAAGCATATCCTCTAGAAGTGGGTTCATAACTTCCATCTGGCCATCAGACTGGGCATGTTCAGAGGAACTCAAACTAAGAGGGCTATCGAACTTATCAAAGACACGTGTCCAGAATTCACTCGTAAACTTAGAGTCCCTATCAGTGACTATGTCAGCCAGCAACCCATTTAGACGAAACAATTGGTCAACGAACTATTGAGCGAACTAAGTCGTTGTGGATCTAGTAGATATAAATCTAGCCATCTTTGTCAAGTGGTCCATGATAACCCATGTGGAATCATGACCCTTGCGCATTTGTGACAATCCCGTAATAAAATCCATGGAAATACTTTCCCAGGAATATGAAGGGTTGTAGTAATCCCGTGCTTCTAACGCATTCTACCTTGGTCACTTGACAAGTACGGCAACCTACTAATAGTTTTGAACAAATTCTCTCATCTGAGGCCAGTAAAACACAAGAGATAGAGTCCTGTGTACTCTGGATGTCCTGCACTAGGTGTGTCATGACACTCCCGAAGAATCTTGGATCAAAGATCTGACACATCTAGTACACAAATTTTATCATTTCGGAACAGTAAAGTTCCTTTTCCATGGTAGGCCAATGATATTGACTATCATCAAGCTTTTTACTCTCAAAAGCTAGAGGTCGACCTTCTTGGAATAATCTTGTCCCAATAGCATAATCACTTGCATCGGTCTGCAACACATAAGGTTGGGTATGATCAGGCAATGCTAGAACAGGCGCACTCTTGATACAATTTCTCAAAGTATGGAAAGGCTTCTTCTAACCTTCATTCCAAGTAATAGGTTGAGTAGACTTACGGCCTACGGCCACAACCCTTCAATACGTTGGTCAAGGGGACCGTGATTTTGGAATAATCACGAACTGATTTTCTCAAAAAGACAGTAAATCCTCGAAAAGAACGAAGTTGTTTCACTGTCTGAGGTATGGGCCAAGTCAAAACCTTTTGATTGCAGACTTCATCAATGCTAACACCTTCGCTAGAAATCTTGTGTCCTGAGTAAATGATCTGTTTCGTAAATAAATCACATTTACTAAGCTTAGCATACATCTTATTCTATCTTAATAAAATTAAGACAATCCTGAGAGCTGTAAACTAAGATATCATCGAAGAACACAACAACAAACTTGCCCAAAAACTCTTGGAACAAGTCATTCATCATTTGTTGGAAGGATGCGGGAGCATTGGTCAATCCAAAAGGTAATACTAGGAACTCGTCATGATCATACCTACTCCGAAAGGCTGTCCTTTCAATATGCTTTACATAAATACGAATATGGTGGTAGCTAGTACGTAAGTCAATCTTAGTGAAATACTTTGCTCCAGCCAATCTATCTATTAAGTCATGAGCACGAGGGAGAGGATACTTATTCTTAACCATGACTTTATTCAATCTTTTATAATCCACACACATTCTCCATGAACCATCCTTCTTCTTTCTCAGAAGAACGGAAGTCCTGAAGTTGCTAACTCATCCTCCTATAAATGGCTCATCCTATAAGGTGGTATACTTATAGGCTGAGAACTAGGGACTAAATTTATGCGATGATCTACTTCCTGTTTTGGAGGCAAGTGTACTGGCAGTTCTTTGATCAAATCGGACACATCATGGGTTTTAAACCATTCAATGCCCAACAACAACTCTATATGATCCAAGTATATAAAATAGCACTCCAAAATATCCTCATAGGCTTGAATCCTCGATCCACCTTGCGATCCCAAAGCTGCTTCCCAGCTGGAAGTTGCCCCTCGTAGGTGTGATCACTAAGTGTCATAATCAGATGTAGCTTCTGCACAAGTTTGTGATTAACAAAGTTGTGAGAACTACCGGGGTCAAAAGGAATGTGAACCCATGTCCCTTGGATCTCACCATAAGCCGGATAGAGATCATGGGGGCCAAACAATGAACTATTAAAAGAACAATCACAAGAATGAGGGCGTGTCAGGACATTGACACAAATACCTGTCAAATTAGTCTAAGCGGCTGTATTTGACTTCGTAGGTGGTCCTTTGAGCTTCAGTAAAGGTCTTGGTGCGGCTCTGGGTCTCTTTGGACAATCAGCCCGGGTATGCCCATGCTCCTCTCAAATAAAGCATTGTCCTTCCTTTTGAAGCCGAAGCGAATGGAGGAAGCGCTCCTTGCTGCCCTTAGCGGATTTCTGCTTCTTATGAGAAGGAGAATCAAAGGATTTCACTTGTCCGGTGCTAGAAGCTGCATTAAAAAACTTTCTCTTGTTCTTGCCCTGGGTCTCGGGAGAATCACTCTTCTGGATCCCACTGAATGTCGCTGCCCTCCCCAAAGCCACAGGCGACACACTGATCCCTTCGGGGTCGATAGAACTATGGTGGGATCAATATACCAAGTCTTGCCCAGGTGGCCCACTACCCCGATCCTCTGCCAGTCTAGCTCCTCATAGTCCACCTCTGACTCATCCTCTAACTCTGTCTCTGCCTGTAGCGAGCCTCTAGGTCCTATCCTATGAAACTGAGACTGACCAGATCCGAGGGTCTCATGAAAGAAGCGCATCCTGAGCGGTATTAACGTGTGCGAAAAATAACCTGCGCTCCTCGTAGGGTGAGAAAGAGCCTAGTTGCGGGCCTCCATCTCTCTGGGAAGCTACCGCCAAGCCCCAAAGAATCGAGCTGGTCCACTATCCCACTATGCCCAACCAATGTGGGTCCGCTAGCATAGCATGCGCCCCTGCAAGTCTCTGACCTTCGAGTGCCAACGTCAGTGGTGGCTGTCACTCAAACTCCTCTCTACAAGAAGGCCTAGTTCGAATGAGTCCGCCCGCCAATCTCTATGAAATTTTGTAGAGAGCAGAGAACCCTTCCCTGTCAAGGGAGCCTCAAAGAAGATGCACCTATAGGACTACTGCTACTGACCTCCTGTGCGAGAAGTGTTTTCTAGAAGCCCTCGTTGGAGGAGGAGCTTTCAGGGTTCAGCTCCTAGGTGAGGCCTCTCACCACCAACTTGCCGAAGAGGGATCTGCTTTGCATCTCTGGATCTATAATGTCCAGTCCACCCTATGTGCGTTCCATCTGAGCTGGACCAAAGGAAGTTCTGCAGCGCCATAGCTGTCCCATGTGTTAGAATTTTTATTATATTCTAGGCAGCGGCCAATGTAATGTAAAAAGTGGGTTAGGGGCACTTTTCTCTCTTAAAAGTTTTTCCCCCTAACCACAGTCTAATCTCTAACTACAGTTTGTGATTAGATAGGGTTTTGTCACTTAGACAAAACCCTCATCTCTTTGATTGTACTAAACTTCATTTAGTCCATTTTTGGGAGTGACCTACATTCAGCTCACTCTCTTCTTGCTCACTCTTGCTCTTGCTTCCATTTTTCTCACATTTGGTATCAGAGCAGCTCTCCTTCCCGGACTTGCTCCCTACTTCCGTACTTGCTCTCTACTCCCTGCTCTAAGCTTTCGTCGGTACAGCTCCAGCTCGCGATTGTACAATCTGTGCGATTGTACGAATCTGTACTACCTGTCCCGTAAGTTAGGATCCTTTGATCTATCAGAAAGGGTTAACCCCCTAACCAACCAACCTAGAAGACCTGTAGACGTGAGGGTGACAGTTCATTCACCCATAATTGAAGCTATGAGCCTGGACACAATTCCCTTACTCCCCCCTCCAAGAACGCAATACCAATACGGGGAAACTTCAAGGCCTGATTTGTTGACCGCAACCACTCCTTTCGCCGCTCAATACAAGACAAAACCCACGCCGGCATAACGCATCCTAGAAGAGCAAGCTCCACTCTACGGTATGCCAAGAGGATCTTCATCGTACCCACCTGAACAAACATCGATGCCTATCACAACAATTGGTAGTATGAGAGATCCTGGGATGCATTACCCACGGAGAAACGTGTCCTTTCACGAGGACTACCAACCACAGTAGCCCCCTCTTGAATCACCCCATGATGATGGGGTGAATGAGGCGGAAAACCAAGGGCTGGAACTACACACACTCATCCCGATGAGTTCCTTATAGACCAACCTCCAGTCCTCCCAACATCACTTCACACTTCACCACACCATCTCAACCAGGGTACAGTCCCACTACCGGCAAATGTTGTGAGTACCCCTAGAACATACTTCCCTCCACTGAACACCAACATGGACATGTACACTAGTGTACCAATGACAAGAAATGGAACTTCACCAAATGTGTGAAAGAGATTTTTGCAGGAAGTGATGTGCTTAAAAGCACCACTATCAAAGTACCAGTGTGGGGCTGCAAAATCTGAATCATGCAGAGTAGGATTATAATGACACTCCACAATAAATGCCCACTCATCATGAGCAAGATTGGCTGTCTGTGTATTTGTGGCATTAGCAGCTGGAGTATTTGTGACAACAAGACCTTGTAGGCCCGGTTGTCGTTGTCCTTGTCCTTGCTGCTGCTTCTTGGAAGCAATATGCTTCCGGCACTCATAGATGCCATGACCTGGTTTCCTGCAATAATTGCAGCGTTTCTTCTTGTTTCCATCAGTAGGAGAAGAAGAGGATGAGGTACCAGATGTAGGTTTGGGCTTGCTGTAATTTCCCCCCCCTTTTCCTTTGCCCCTATGATCAGTAACAAAGGCTTGATCTGCATGAGTAGAAGCAGCCTTGTTTTGACGACTCTGCTCCTCCTGTAGGAGTAGGGAAACAAGCTGATCAAAAGAATAGTGGTTAGGATTGCCCATGGCCACTAGTCTAAGTGTTGTAGCAAATCCCTGATATGAGTCATGGGGAGTCCATCGAGTGGTGGACACAACCTCTAAGTCTGGTACAATCTCATCAACATTGATGAGCTGCTCTCAAAAGTCCTTGACCTATGTCGAATAGGCATCCATGCTGGCCCCTTCATTCATCTTAACACTGTCAAGCTGCCTGCGCAAATAATGGCAGTTGCCTGCGCAAATAAGCAACTCTGGCCTCATTGCGTATTTGATAAAGACTGGTTAGAGTGTCCCGTGCAGCCTTGGCGATTTTGCAAGAACGAATGTGAGGTAAACAACTCTCTTGCATGGCAATCACTGCATGTGCCTGTGTATCTCGCTGATCCCAACGAATCTGTTCTTGTGTTGGAGGGTTAGCGGAAGGCACTGAGGGAGTAGTGGTAGATGAACCAGAAGTGGCATAAGTGGCTGCGGTGGTAGCAAGTGCCTATGATGAAGAGACAGGTCTAGTCTCTGATCGAGATACAATTCCCCAAAGGTGGCGCACATGTCTGCAAGTGTCAATGCCAAATGGCTGCTCAAACACTGAGCATATGCACAAGCTGTCCCAGAAAATGACCTGCAAGAAAATGTATGTCCAATCAAAGGACCCCCTTGCAAATAGTTGTCTTGCAAATGACCAGCCCAAATCAAAGGGCAAATGTCTACAAATCTGTCCAATGCAAATCTGAGGTGAATCAGTCCCAAATGTTGGCTGAATCCCACAAACTGCGAAGGACAAATAGCCCAAATCAATAGGCAAATGCAAATAGAACCCAAATTTTTCTGTGTCAAGCAAAGAATGCTGTAAATATCAGCAAATCTAGCAAAAGATCAGAGAGGGCAATGATGCCAAAAACAGGGCTAATTGGTAAAAGCCTCAAAATAAGATGTAATTTTGCAAATGTGACCAAACATGCTGCAATTTCTTGCCAATATCACTGAAAACCCCCCAATTTCATATCAAAGTATCCAAATGTCACTACTATTTAGGCAAATGTGACAAAATAACCTGCAAATTTGAAAACATCCCGCAACCTGCCAACAATAGATCCAAAATCCCCAACGTCGGAGTTGAAATGGAGTCAAAATAGGGAAAATACATGCAAATTTGAGCAAGAGGAAGCAAATCTCAGCCAAATGGTGCTAGAGCTGGACTGGAGGAAGGTCCGAATGATACCCCAAAAAATGTTTGAAATCAACTTTTGACAGGTCACACAGATTCTTGGCAGCGCGGCGCAGGTGTTCGTACGGCTGTATGGACATCCATACAATTGTACAAACGATTTCTTTTTGGCCCAAATGGTGTGGGACAAGGTCGTTTTTATGCTAGCAGCTCAGAAATTTTCAAAAAACGTCGAAATCGGACCACAAAAGTCAAAAAACTGCCGCTGGTCCGTTTTTTTGCTTGAAAACAGATTTCTGGTGACAAAATGAGGCATAGTTTTGAACTGGAGCAAAATGGCAGGTAGGAGCAATGGAAGGCTGAGTAATGAGAAAGGGGGGAGACAGATAGGAACAAGAGAACTCGCTCTGATACCATGTTGGGTGCGGGAAGCAATGGAATGGGAGTGGAGTGCAAGGGAGCAAACAACAAGCTGAAGGAACATGAAGTACTTGCAAATGGATACTGAAAAAGTACCAAGGGGTGGCCTATATGACCCCAAAGTCAACCATATGGTTGAAGTCAACCTAAGGGTTGACTGGGTCCTAGGACTAGGCTACAAGGCCATACCAGGGCGAAGTACTAACACTCATGGCACCCTTTCATGCACTAGAGTGCTGCATGCAAGCCACGAATATGTTTAACTAATGACTGCCCTTGCATGTCAACCAAAGTACAAAGTAAAAGTAAAAACATGGGTTAGGAACGAGTGTCCATTCCTGTAGTGAAGTGAAGTAAACATGCACTATGCACCTCTCATCAATATCGAAGAACGGTGGAACATGAGCTCTTATTCATAAGTGGAACATGAGCTTTCATTCATACAAACCCTTTTAATGCATGGTTTGTTAGATCACACATGAGCATACAAAACTCCAAGACACTTGTCAGGTTGCTAAACAAGACTTCACAACACACGCATGCAAACTAGAAACAACCATGCGTGTCCTCGATATGCAGTGAATCCATTGCATGCAGTTGCATGCTAAGTGAACACAACATGCACGTGCACAGAATCCAAGGCGCTAGAAGATATGTCAAGCTGCTTCATAATAGAAGCATTTTGCCTGTCCAAAACAGGCCGGAATTCCTCAAGACCGCTGATCAGCCCTTAGAGATGTCACATCTAGATTTGTATATGCTTCTTTTTCACCAAGAAGCTGGGCGAACCAATCCACAGAAGCATAATCTAGTTCACTGTTCATTTGCGATCTTTGAAGTGGGATCTCATTCTCAAATTGGCACACAACAAGGTTCCATATACTACTGCAACAGCTAATGCAGGAGAACAGCTCCAAAGCGATTCATCTTATGAACAAACTATAGACCATTCTATGGGCTATCCATAGGTGCCACTTATTCCTTGGTAAGTGCCTTGTAGGCCTAGTTACAGTCAGTTACGTCTGTTGGTACAGTTAGTACATGTACCACCTAGGTCAGTTAGGACACTTAGTCCAGTTAGGGCATTTAGCCCTAGGATTTTGTTATGTTGGCTCTCTCTTGAGCCTCCACTCTCAGTTTTGCAGCAATTCATTACAGCATCTCGTTTTTCTCCTTCTCACCTCCATTTTTGAGCTTCCATTGCTTGCCCTAACCTATAGTGGTATTAGAGTAGGTTGGGAATCCATTCCCTCAGCCATTGACAGCTTTCCCAAGCTGTTTGGCAGCCTCCTAAGCCCTCATTTCTGCTGGTCTTGTTGGTTTCTACACACCCGTGAGTGTTTGAGGCCTCTCCAAGCTTTCCATCGCGAGAACTTCGCATTTGGAGCCTTGCTGCGAAGGAGACACATTTTGGAGCATTTTTTGCTGCATTAATTAGCTGTACGAATTCCGTACAATCAGTACAGAACTGTACAGACGCTCCAGCCAGCATTTACACACAAAACAGAGCACATGTGTGGTCCGTACACCTTGTACGAAATGTACAAAAGAGATTCGCCTGTGTACGGACCTCTGGCCTGCATTTAAGACCTGTACGGGTGCATTAACTGCTCCAAAAATTTGCATGCGTGGTCCGTGCATCAGTACGGACTGTTGTACGGATCATTTATTATAGTATGCCATCTGTACGGATCTGACAGCTGCATTTACTGTCTGTACGGGACCTGTTCTTCCAGCATTTAATGCTGTACGATTTGCCCCGGAGTTTGTGCCAGCCAGTTTGAAGTTTTTCCAGCACTTTGGAGGTGCCCGATGAAGCGTGCAAGTGTTTGGGAGCTGTCTTGTGCTGCGTGCCGGTTGTTGAAGACATTTGGAGGTTGTTGAAGCGATCTGGAGTCCACTCCTTGAGCCCATTCTTTTCTTTTGGCTTCCCTTTGCCTCGGGTTGCGAGTTTTGCTCCATTGGATTCACTCTCCTCTCATTTCCAAGTGCTCTCCTCCTCGTGGGAGCACTTTCACTTGCTGTAATTCTCATTTCCAGCCCTCTATTGGCATTTCTCATTGCCATTTTCTCTCATTTTCACCTCTCCTTCAAGGGTGAATCTCTCCCTCGCATTCAGTCTTTTCACTACTGTCTTTTTGGGCTACATCATTGGGTAAGCCGTTGTTGCATTGGTTCTTTCCAATTTCTGCTTCATTTGCATTTTGGAAAGGCCCGTGTTGCCTTGGAAGCCCTTGTGTTGCCTTTTGGGGATTTTCTTGCAACAAAGGTAGACCTTTGGATAGCAAAGTCTTTTGTAGTGATAAGCTTTGAAGCTTGAGCATAATTTTACCACTTAATTTTGAGAGGTTGCCATCCTCTCATTTGCGTTGTTAGATTGGTGCTTTTGCCTTGCATTTTTGGCACAATGGCTGGCAGCAAAGATGATCTTTTTGGGATGCTTGGGGCTGATGACAAGCTTGATGGCACCAATTACCCCATGTGGTCATACATGATGGGGCATGTATTGGTTGCCAAGAATATATGGCACATTGTTTCAGGCTTTGAGGCCAGGCCTACACGTAATGCAACTGCTAGTGCTCCACCTTCTACCTCTAGTACTACTTCAGGTGATGGGTCTAATGCTACTTCTAGAGCAGCTGCATCTACTACTACAAGTACTTTGCCTTCTACAGAGGAGCAGATTCAGTGGGATGGTCGTGATGCCAAAGCACATGCCTTGATTGCTCTTTCAGTCCCTCAAAAGGGTTATTATCCCTCATATCCGATCTTGCAAGACAACTAAGCAAGCATGGGATCAGCTTGCATCCTTATATCAAGTGTGGAATGAGGCAAGGGTTGCCTATCTCCGCAAGCAGTTAAAGGACTTGAAGCTTAAAGAGGGTGGTAACATGGATGCCTATCTTACTAATGTGAAGGATTTGAAAGAACAATTGGCCAATATTGATGCGGCAATGCCTGATTCTCAGCTTGTTTCTAGTACCCTTGATGGGTTTCCTAATTCTTATTGGGGTTGAGAAAAGTCGTGCAAATCACAATGCTTCTATGGCTAGTGATCAAGCCTTTGCTGCCCAGCATAAAAACAAAGGCAAAGGCAAGATTTCAATTGGTAAATCCCCTCATTCACATGCTGGTCATTCTCATGGTGCGTCTTCTTCAGGGGATAACAAAAAGAAGAAGAGATGTAACTATTGCAGGAAGCCTAGGCATGATATCTCTGAATGCAGGAAGAGAATTGCATCTGAAAAGAAGAAGAAAGAGTCCGGTCTTGCAGTATGTGGTTCTCCTGGTGCAGAAGATCTGCAACAGGACTGCTCCTAACTAACAGTAAACACTACTAAGTTTAGTAGAATTTGCAGGAAAGTTAAAGTAGTGTAGTACCTTATGTTTAGGAAAAGGGTATGAGAGGAAGATCATGGGCTGGATCGTCAACAGGGACTTGTGAGGGGCTGCACAAGGACAGGAGGAAGTCAATCCTTTTTAGAATTCAGCTAAGTATTGAACTCTTGTTGTATATTCTATTTCAGTAATGAAGTACAAGTCATGAATGAATATGCCAAGTACAACTAAAGCCCTTATATAGGTATGGCCCAAGGGAGTACAAAGCAGTATTGCTTATGGGATTACCTCCTAGGATGCCACGTGGCAACTTATGGTATCCCCTAAAGAAAGGGAAAAAACACTTACAAGCCAATAAAGGCCGTTCCACTAACTTTAGCCTAGGTTTAGCCTAAGTAACCCTCTGTTACAATCCTCCCTCCTCAAATAGAAATCTGTCCTCAAATTTGAAAAGGCTGTAACCTGGACATACAATGCTCCTTGTAAACCTGAATAGCTCAATTCTGGTCATATCAGCTGAACAATGAAGTTTCTCAGTCAAATACCTCCCTGTAGGCATGCAGATTTTGTAAATGGATCATATAATATTCCCAAGAAATCAAGCAACCGGGTGGCAGAGCTATGCTGTCCAATGTAACAGATCTGATCATAAAATCCAGTGAGACATGCTGATCTGAGAAAGGATAGTGAATGCTGGCTGCAACCTGTCCATATATACCATATAGCAAGAGAAAATCAGATCTGCTCATAAAGATGCAAAGAATTCAGCTACGCAATTGAGGGTACTGCTTCACAATTGTAGATGGCTGCCAAGAAGACTCCTCATCTGGTAGACCTCTCCATTTGATAAGATATTCCACGTAGGACTTGTTCCTCAACACATAATCTCTAAATCCAAGGATCTTTTCAGGTATATACTCAATCTAGCCCTCTTCATCCATAGGAGGTAGCTCTTCCATAACTTGCCCCAAATACTTCTTGAGAAGTGAGAATACTTTGTGTGTTCTAGAGGATGATGGAAGCTCCAACTCATAAGCACTTCCCCAACTTTCCTCAAAACCTTGTAAGGTCCATAATACCTATGAGCAAGTTTAACATTGGTATTACCTTTCAAAGAAGCATGCCTGGACTTCTGTAATCTGAGAAACACATAATCCCCTTCTTCAAAATGAAGATCTCTCCTATGCTCCTCAGCATAATCCTTCATCCTTGCTTGGGCCCTTACCATATTATCTTTACCTTGCTGTAATAGAGCAGTCATGTGAGCCAAATCATCCTTGGCTTGCTGGCTATTGCTTGATCAATAATGGTTGATGGAACATGAGCTTTACAGCCAAACATGGCTTCAAAAGGACTCATACCAATTGATGTGTGTTTGGTGGTATTATAACAGAACTCAGCTAGATGCAACCATTGGTCCCACGATGCTTGGGACTCAAAGAAAAAATGCATTAGATACTCTTCCAACCAGCAGTCAACCCTCTCTGTTTGTCCATCAGTTTGAGGGTGATCTACTGTACTTGGGGTAAGAAGTGTTTCCATAGAACTGAAAAGCTCTTGCCAAAAATGCCCCATGAACTTAGCATCACAATCACTCACAATTTCGTGAGGGAGTCCATGTAATTTAAACACATTCTCCATGAATTGCTTAGTCACCTTGGAAGCTGTAAATTGTGTCTTAGTAGGAATGAAGTGGGCAGCTTTAGTAAGTCTATCAATAACCACAAAGATGCTGTTCCAACCCTTAGAGGTCACTGGTAGACCTGTAATAAAGTCCATGCTGATATGTGTCCATTTACCTTGAGGTATAGGCAGAGGTTGTAGTAGACCAGCTGGTCTCAGATTCAACTCCGTGTTTTGTTGACAGAGCTTACAGCCTTGTACATAAGCAAGAACATCCTTCCAAAGCCCCTTCTAGTAAGATTAGCCTATATGCCCAGCCATAGGAGATGAGTGAAATTCTTGCAAGATTAGCAACTTATAGGAGGAATTTTCAGTAAGAAATATTCTATCATTATACCACAAGAGCCCATTGTGCAACTTGAAATTGGGATATTGCTGACAGTCACGATCTTGCAAGTCTTGGAACATAACAGCTGCTTGAGGATCATTGAGATACTCTTCTTGAATGCCATGGATCCAATCTTTATAAACCTCAGTAATAGATGACAAAGTACAAGCCCATATCCTAGAAAGAGAATCTACCACAATATTTTCTTTGCCCATCTTGTAATCTATGTCAAAGTCATAGTTTTGCACAATGGATAGCCATCTCCTTTGCTTGGGTGATAGAGAAGACTGAGATAGAAAACATCTGAGAGTCTTATGATCAGTCTTGACCTTGAAATGGCTGCCATAAATGTAGTGGTGCCACTTTTTGATTGCATGAAGTATTGCGAACATCTCTTGGTCATAAATGTGGAAATTTGACTCCTTGTCATCCAATTTCCGACTTTCAAAGGCAATAACTCCATGACTCTGCTTTAGGACAGCTCCAATGCCCCTTCCACTAGCATCAGCCTCAACTATAAAAGGTTGAGAGAAATCAGGACATACCAAGATAGGCGCTGAATTTAATGCCTCCTTTAATGCTTCAAAGCTCTTATTGGCACTGTCAGACCATTGGAAAGCATTCTTTTTTAGAAGATCAGTGAGAGGAGCTGCCAATTTGGCAAAATGCCTTATAAAATGATGCTAGACCAAGAAAACCTCTCAGCTGGGTGATATTCTGAGGTATAGGCCAATCCTTTACACACTTTACCTTGCTGGGATCCACCTTAATGCCACTATTGCTGACAATATGGCCCAAATATTCCACTTCTTCAGCCATGAAAGTACATTTACTTGATTTGGCATACAACTGGTGTGTCCTCAATACTTGCTGTGTAGATAATATATCATCAAAGAATACCAGCACAAATTTATAGAGGAAAGGCTGCAATACCTTGTTCATTAGGGCGTGGAAAGTTGCAGGTGCATTGGTTAAACCAAATGCCATCACTTTGAATTGATAAAGCCCACGTTTTGTCTTGAAGTCAGTTTTATGTTCATCTCCCTCCTTCATCATTATTTGATGATAGCCTGACCTTAAGTCAATCTTTGTGAAGTATTTTGCCCCTCTAAGCTCATCCAGTAGATCATCAATTCTAGGGATAGGAAACCTATTCTTAATTGTCATTTTGTTCAAATCCCTGTAATCAATACACATTTTAAATGAGCCATCGTTCTTCTTAACCAATAACACAAGAGAGGCAAAGGGTGACTGACTGTGTGTAATAAATTCCTTGTCAAGGGATTCCTTTATTTGCCTTGCCACCTCTTCTCTTTGAGCTCTAGAAAGATTGTATGGAGCTTTGTTGATTGGCTTAGATCTTGGCTCCAACACAATTGCATGATCCACATCTCTCATGGGAGGAAGATGGTTGGGGAGATCAGCAAATACATCAGAGTATTGCTGTAATAGGGACTGCATGTCTTTATCCTCCACTAACAACCCATTACCCTCTTGAGACTTGGTCAACTGAATAGCATAGACTCCACAAACACTTTTGAGGTCTTTGGCCATTCTTCTCGTAGAAATTAAGGACAATTTAGGAGATTGGTGACCCATCAAAGTGATGTGCTTGCCTTCATGCATGAACTTCATATACAGCCTGTTAAGGTCCATAGAGAATTCTTCCAAGGTTCTCAACCATTCACAACCAAGGACAATGTCAATAAGTCCCATTTCCAAGACAAATAGATCTCCATGAAAAGTATAGTCTTGAGAAAGTTAGAACAATCGAACGCTCCACTCCTGCGAATGATCCCACCCCTCCCCGCTCCCGTCTACCTCCCTCGCGCTGCACGGCTCCCTCCCCCCTTCCCCTCCTCCCTCTCCGCTGCTTCTCCGCTTGCAGCCGCCGCGCCTCCCCCCGTCCCCCTCTCCTTCTCCGCCCGCCATCCGCCCCCCCCCCCCTCTCCTTCCTTCTCCGCCCCTCCACCCTTCCTTGCCTCCCCCCCCCTCGCGTTGCGCTCCCCCCCCCCCCCCCCCCCGCACCTTTCCTCCCTCTTCCCCATCCTTGCGCCACGCTGCCCCCCCCCCCCTCCCCCTCCCTCTTCTCCTCCTTACTTCCCCGCCCCCCCTCGCGTCGCGCTGCCACACCCTCGCCCTCCTCCCTCCCCTTCCCCGTCCTGCGCTTCTTGAGCTCTTGCACAAATACTAGTAGAGGAGTACCTTTGCAATCTCTTGTATTCGAGGCATAGTTAGGGGAACCGGAGGTGGCGAAGCAAGAACTGGAAACATAAACATAAACATAGACGTTTAGGGATTTCTGGAGGGGCTGAAACAGGGAAATGCCATGTCAACAAGGGGGTTTAGAAAAGGGGCTTTGAGATTACATTCAGCACAATGAGCGCGCACACATTAAGAATGCTACAGGTAACAACCTATAGCCTACTTGTAACCTAAACATAGCGCATAGTACATCTACAATTTAAAATGAAGAAAGTTGAAGCCTGAAACACCACTTCTGTACTTTAGTCAGACCATGTGTCTAGGATTGGGATATTATCTATGAGTATGCTCTTGATATGATATTGTGGCTGAGGATCATAGTTGTGGGACGGTAGGGCAAGGGATGGTCTGTCGATCCACACCTAGCTTAGAGACCATAAATATTTGTGACTAGCTGTGGGAGGGTCGTAGTCTTTGGCAAGTATTGGGGACCTTGGAGAATGGTTTTGGTCTCAACAAACACAACAGTTCAAGTGCAGGCTATCCCATTGGTGCCTGTTGTTCCCTGGTATGTGCCTTGTAGGCCAAGAGCAGGCAGTTAGGATAGTTAGGGCACTTATGACATGTGCCACTTAGTACACGAGGTACTACTAGGATACCTTATCCTAGGGTTTCTTTATTATGTGTACCTTGTAGCTTTCATTCATTATTACAGCAGCTGTACAGTTTCAGCTCGTTGGCTTCCACCACCTCGACTTCCATCACTTGCACTTGTCTACAATGGTATCAGAGCAGGTTAAGGCTTCACCTCTTAGTCATTTCCAGCCATCCCGAGCCCTCCGCACCTCAGTGGCGGCTACCTTCCTGCTCTCGACATCTTGTGCAGCTAGTCGGCACCTGTCTACAGCACCCGAGGCTATCTAGGAGCTTTTCATCACCGAAAATCTTCTCTATTGTGCTCCTCTTTCCCAAGCGACTACTCTAAAGCAGCCCTTTTTCTGTTTTTTGACTTGGTCTTCCAGTTGGAAGCTCTATTGAGCCGCTGCCTAGCTGTCTTCAGAGGCGCCTTTACTTTGTGCTGTTATTACTGCTTTGTGGGAGAGTCTACAACGGGCACCTGTACCTCTAGTGCTTGGGCGACCACCTTTTGCTGCTGCTGCATCTATTTCGAGGTCTCTTCCTACAAGTCTACTTCAGCTCAGTCATTTACATTGAGTTTTCCAACTGTCCTTCACTTTGGGCTGCTGGGTCTTCACTTGTGGAAGCTTCTAAACAAGCTTTTGACTGCTGGACAGCATGTTCCTTTTTATATTCCAGCTCTTCTTGGCACCCTCAGCTTCCATTTTCTGTCCATTTCACCTCTCCTACAAGGGTGACTACCTGTCTGCAAGTTTGGAGCATTTTATTTGTTGTAATCTTGGTCAAAGTCACTTGGTAAGCTCGTACTACATTGACTTCTTTTATTTCCAGCAAAACAGGCTTTCTTTTGGTTTCTTGGAATTGCAGAAAGGCCCCGTGTTGCCATGGAAGTCTTTTTGCAGCAGGTACACTTTGTGAGAGCCACATATTTGCAGTGGAAAAGATTTGAAGCTTGTGCAATAAATTGCCTTTGGGTTTGGGAGATTGCACTCCTTTCATTTGCATTGTGAGTTGATGCTTTTGCCTTGCACTTTTGCACTATGGCTGGCAACAAGGATGACTTATTTGGGATGCTTGGAACTGAGGACAAACTTGATGACACAAATTACCCCATGTGGGCTTATATGATGGGGCATGTATTGGTTGCTAAGAATCTTTGGAACATTGTTGGAGTTACTGAGGTTAGACCCACTAGACATAATGCCTCTGGTTCATCTAGTGATGATTCTTCTGCCTGTTCCACAACTACTTTGCCTCCTACTCAGGAGCAAATTCAATGGTGGCTCAGTAAGAAGCAACCAACAGTTGCCACATCTAGCTGTGAGGCTGAGTACAGGGCAGCCTTCACTGCTACAGTAGAGTGTGTCTGGCTTCGACAGTTACTTACAGATCTTGGTATTCGCCAAACATCCTCCGCTATGTTTTACACTGACAGCCAGAGTGCTTTGGCCATTGCGCGTAATCCAATGTTTCATGTGTGTACCAAGCACATTGAAGTTATGTTCGAGAGCGGTTGTCAGCAGGAGACAGAGAGTTGTCCTACCTTCCCACAGAGGACAACATAGCAGATATGTTTACAACGGCACTTCCTCATCCCAAGTTCGAAGTCTTCCGACAAGCTTTACACTTGGTTCCCTTTGTTACATGATCTGACATTCCTTGTACATTCATAGGTGGCTATATCCTTTTGAATGAACATGTGCCACCACAACGAGAAAATACTAGGTATTCTGAGACGTTCCTAGAATACTTCAACCCATACCATGGAGGGGGGTTTGTAGGCCATCTTCTCCCGGTTGTAGTGATGCCCTATGGGCCCTGGTATGTGCCTTGTAGGCGTAGTTATAGGCACTTTAGTGTTTTAGTGCCTTTTATGCCACATAGGACATTTAGTCCTATGTGACACCTAGGACACTTAGTCCTAGGGTCTATCTTCAAGTACCTTGTAATCCTTTCTACCGACCAACGGCTATGAGGTGAGCCTCGCCATCTCCCCCAAGAAACTTGGTGGTTATTCAGATCTGACACTACAGAGTTTGGTCCAAGATTACACTCATGCTTACCCCTTATCTTAGTGTTTGTTTCATATCGTCCCCCTCCATTGATGATTACTCATAATGCAAATGGTAGCGAATGACAAAGTAGCAGGAATATAACTTTCCATCACCTTCTTGCCGTATAAAGGAGGTCTTCAATCAATCTTCCGTAGTATGTGGCAATAGAAAATTTATACAGTGCATAAGGTTGATCCAGGGTTCCAGTAGCCCAGGTGGCAGCACATATACCTAGATGAGTCCAGGAACATGCCCAAACTCATCCTCTAAAAACACAAAGATAACCATGCCACTGATTCCCAATTCATGAAGAAGGGTGCTCTATGAAATATGCTAATCGCCTTCACCTGTGTGCACTCCCAGAGGCAATGCTAAACTGACTCAACTGCTACGTGGCATCGAGGACAAGTAGGGTCAGCCTCGAACCTGATGGATCTCCACAGGTTCATTGCAATCCCTCTATGAATAGAAAGCCAAAAGAAGACAACGATCTTTCTATTTTTGAGGGATTTCGAGAGCCTCCTCCAAAAGTTTTTGTGCATCTCTGTAGAAATCTGAAAACTATCCCAATGAGGAGCTCTGGAGGGCCTCCAACCTCTACTGCTAAGCTGAAATCTCCTAGCATTTTTTACTGTGTAATGAAAGAAGGGGATGCTCTTCTCCCGGTGCCCTTCATCAATCCATTCCCACTCCCCTGGGTCCCACTGCAAGAACCTAATGGGGGAACCACCATATAACCAGAGTCTCCAAGACCTAAGTGTCAAGAGAACAGGGTCAGGGTGAAGATACCACTGTGAGTCCGTGCCCCACTCCATGTAACCTGCAATCCTAATAGGCTGGAAGGCAACCTCCAAAAGAATATCATCTGAAGATCTGAGAAGTCTGCCTCTCGACTGAACATCAAAGACAAGGGTCTCCTCATGTGCATCCCGTAAGGCAATAACCTGTAAAGGAATACACATCCCCATGAAAGCTCCCAACCAAGTTGACTATGTGATCGGCATGTTATCTGTATCGACCTGCTTTGCTAGTATGGCTACCTCTATCTGTTGCATCCTGACTGCACTCCCTCTAAGGTGGCCAACTGATAACAGTCTGTGATCTCCTAAAAGCCTTCCAGGCACCTACTATGAAAGCAGGTTCCCTCTCCCATCTAGACCATTGCATATAATGTGTCACTCCTAGTGATCTGCCATGCTTATCCAATATAGATTCATTCCACATGATTGGCAGCTTGTATATTTCTTCACGAGAGGAGGATGTAACTCTTTGAAGAGTGTCTCTGAAGCTGCCCCAAGCTTTCAGAATGGAAGCCATGAGAGGGAAAGAGGGAGATCTAAGATGGGGGCTGAAGTAAAAATCCATCTCGAGCTGTCCATCCAATCTCCCCTGTGAGAAGGTGTACAAGACTGAATGCTATCCAACACGGAAGCAAACTGCTGTGCTGGAGAGATGCCCACCCTAACCTGGCATTCTAGGTACCCGATGGAAACACCCCTCTGAATTCAAGTGAATCCTACAATCCCCCAGTTTGGAGTGTCCTCATCACTAATCCAAAAGCCATTGGATTTGTTCCAATTAATACGAGCCCCTGCTGCAATGCAAAACAAATCCAAGGCTGTCCTAAACAAGGTGAGTGTCTGTGGTGTGGCATCCCAGGAAACAGCCGTATCATTTGCCAACTCACTATCCGATAGCTCATCCTCCTACCTCAACGGAAGACTCAGCCCTATAATATCAGCTTGAACTTTGTTATTGGCTTACAGGGAAATTGGAAAAATGGCAAGCTGCATCCATTCCCCTCCCTAACACGTGGCTGCCATTCCCTTCTTCTCTGGCTAGCGTTTTCATGGGAACTCGCTTACCCAAAGCTAAGTAAGGTAATAGCTCATAGCTTCGGCCACAAATAAAAAGAGAAAGGGGACTAAATGGCATCCCTGACGGACCGATCTAGTAATCTGAAACCTGTCTCCCCTGACTCCACCAATGAGAACCTAGCCATTAGCTGATCTATAGAGAGCAGACACTCCTGTGATCCATGCATCTGTGAAGCCAAAGTGAGCGAGGGTATCCTCTAGAAAGCCCCAGTCTACTCAGTCATAAGCTTTCTCAAAGTCCAAGAGTAGAATGGCAAGCCTATGGCCATTATGCATGGCCTAGTCATAAGCCTCCCAAAATGAGAAGATGTTGTCAAAGATGCTTCTGCCATGCACAAATCCCGTCTGCGTATCATGTATAAGATATGGAAGAAAGGGCTGCAGACGTAGGCTGATTGCTTTTGCTAAGATTTTGTACAAAGTACCCAACAGAGTGATCGGTCTCCACTGCGACACTAGATTCCTGCAACCCTCTTTTGGGATAACATGAATGAGGCCCTCCGTAAGTGAGTCTAACATCTCCAAATGCTCTGCAGGGCTGCGGTAATATGATCCCCAATCTGATCCCAAAATGAAATAAAGAAAGAGGGGGTAAGCCCATATGAACCAGGGCACTTGTCCTTGTGTCAAGTGAGACTATCATATCTCCAGTCACCAACATAGGTTCCTTCTGCCAAATAACAACTCGAGCATCATCTCTGGCCTGAGTGTCAGGATCTATTGTAAGAAGGGAGGCATATAAATTTGTGGCTACTTGCAAGACGACATCTAGATGTGTCTGTAAAACTCCATCTGAGTCAACAAGCTGTGAAACGCTCTCCTTACTATGTCTGGGGTCAAGAGTAGAGAAGAACTGCTTGTTGACCCTATGTTGGTGACTGGAGATATGATAGTCTCACTTGTCAAGAGTTTGGGAATGTTCCTGGATTCATCTAGGTATAAGCTGTGAAACGCTCTCCTTACTATGTCTGGGGTCAAGAGTAGAGAAGAATTGCTTGTTGACCCTACCTCTCGTTTGAGTCCAAAATGATTCTCTGGCATGAAAGACATACTCTGCTCTCGGATCATTGTCTATTGCTGAGCCCTTGCTGCAGCAAGGCGCTCGTGAACCCAAGCATCTGTAGGCCTCTTCTGCTCTTCCCTCTGAAGAGCAGCCAACTGCTAGTGTATACATATCTCTCGCCTGAGGATCTCACCTCTCCTGGTACGAGCAACAGAATGATAAAAGTTGCTAATATATGAGAGGGCTGCAGCTACATCTGACGGGGAAAGCTGTCCATCGTGCATGTGAGATACCCAAGTCTACAAAACTGCCTCTGTGAGGCCTTCTCTGCGTAGAAGGAATCTGAAATCCTGTTACTGGTAGAGGAGCCCACCTGAGGATCTGAAACCAACAAAACGAGTGGAAAATGATCTGAAGTGAACACCCCAGGTGTAATGCATAGTGTCCCACCTCTGTCCAGAGCTCAATCATCCACATAAAATTTATCAATCCATGTATGGATAGGCATCTGCAATCTCCTATTCGACCAAGAAAACAGGAGTGACTGTGGCTTAGTGTGGAAAGCATCATCATGCCAAGCATCTCTGCCACTGTATCGAAAAAGGAAGGCATGCCAGACTACTCTCTATCTGCTCTTTTGTCTGTGGGCATCTCAATCATGTTGAAATCACCCCCAACAATGATCCAAGATTCTACAAGGCAAGACCAAGAAAGCTGCTCCTTCCATAAAAGGACATGGTTCCCTCTTGAATTGGGGGCATAGAGGTTTAAGAAACCAACCTTACGTCCACCAATCAAAAGAATGATCCACTGAGCTCTAGAAGAAGCTATGATCCCATGTCCAATCACCAAGGAGAGCATCGAAGAAGAAACAAAAATGCCAATACTTCCCCTAGTGCCCAAGGTGGGTGACCAGCCTGAGAGAAGCTTACCCGACTTGGCACAATCCCTAACATCTAGTTTGTGTTCTTGAATCATAAGAATATCAATGGGGCTCCTAGTAACATCTGGATGAAGTTGGTGGTGAGGTACATCTTTGGGGCCCTGAATGTTCCAACTGACAATCCTTATGGGCGAGAGGAAAAGGCTAGATGAAAAGCCTTACCCGACCTAGTAAATGAGACATCCTGGAAAAAATTCCTCCTATCAAGAGGAGGAAAGTCAACTGGGGAAAGCCCTCACACACGTGCAAAAGGGGAATCTCTATCCTAGGTGATCTGAACAACCTGCTCCCCAAAGGTAGAGGGTACAAATTCTTGCTCTAACTCAAACTCTAACTCAAACTCTGCCATGTTTGCCAAAACTGCAAAAGAATTTCTGAGTGATGAGGAGGATCTGTGCGGAAGGTGGAGTAGAAGCAATAATCCCCTTGCCTCTCTCAAGAAGTGAAGAAAGAGGAGCAGAAGAGAAAGGGGGGCGCTGATGAAGCTTGGCCTAGCGCTGATGAAGCTCGGCCATATAAGTGGCATTAGCATGGCGTATGGTACGGGTTTCGGCAACAAATTGTTCCATAGATGGAAGCTCCTTCACATGAATATCTGAGGGGACAGGAGCAACATTATCAGCACTAGGAACTAGGATAGGAATAAAGGAGGGTCCATGGCGCCATCAGTAGCCTCCTGATGTGGAACTGGCTCAGCAACTCTGACTGGCAACCAACGGGGGACGACTGGAACAGGACGTGCCGATGGTCCTTGCCGCGTTGTAGAAGAAGGTCCAGGATGAGAGGTTGTAGCCACCGGCCCTAGGTGAGAGGTGGAAGGTCCAGTAGTGTGAGAAGTGTTAGGATGTGCAGTAGATCGTGAAGTAGGTCCAGTCGAGGTGGTGCTGCAAGGCACTACACCTGTAGACCTTTTAGGCCTTTTCTTTCTTCTCTTCCTTGGACAGTCTCTGGCAAGTGCCCAAGGGTCCTACAAATCCTACATTGATCCTGTCTCCGAGCAATCTCGACTCGCCTGAAGAATGAGCCATTTGGACGCTGGAGCATGATGTGGTCATCCGTGATGTTAGGGTCAGAGACAACGACCCTAACACGCGGTACCCCCTCCGACCTGACTGCCTCTGTCGTCGAAGAAGGCATCCCAAGGAGGGGGGGATCTCCGTGACCGTCTCGAAAGTGGCTCTGATGGAAGATAAGAGTCGATGGTACACTTGACGGAGGCGGGGGAATCTAAGAAAGAGTGAAATCGTCCGGCCATCCTCCTCCACAATGTCAAAACCCAACAAGAAGGGCGTCAAGAAAATCCTCATGGAGCTCAATGCTAAAGGACTGGCTTGAAGCATTGTACTCATTGCATCCAAGGAATAAAAAACTACCTGAAAGAAGCCTCAACTAAGTAGACAAACATCTGTGAGGTGCCTTGCGAGGTCTCCAGGTAAAGCGGCAAGCATCCAGTCCCTGCCCTGTAACTTGGAAGGGTGGGACCCATGGATGCGAGCAAAGAGTGATGTCGAACTCTCCTGCTCTGTATCTTTTTTGAGCTATTACAACTTGTCTTTTGAGAACGTGATGGTTTTCGCAACCGGTGGAAGCGGGCAAGGACTGGTTGAAGGCTAAGCCATCGTCAATCGAGGTGGGAAGGCTGACTTGAACATTGTTGATCTCCATTCGACTAAAAATGCTGCTAGAAAGGCTAGAAAGAGGAGGGAGAGTGACGGCTGAGGAGAGAGAGGGGGATGAAGAAGGCTGAAGGAGGGGGGGAGAGGCTGGGATAGGAGTAGAGAGGTGGAGGGGGGATAGGGGGTAGGAGTAGAGAGGGTGTAGGGGGGAGATGTGGAGGAGACAGCCCAAGGGGGGGTAGAGAGGAGCCCCCCAGGGGGGGGAAGTACCGGGGGGAGGAGGAGACCCGCAGGGGGGAGGGGCAGAAGTGCTGCGGGGGGGAGGTGGTGACCCGCAGGGGGGAAAGAATTGCCGCCGGAGGGAAGAGGAGACTCGCGGGGAGGGAAGAATGCCGCCAGGGGGAGGAGGAGACCCGCGGGGGGACATAAGAGGCGCGGGGGGAGGTTGAGGTGCCACAAGGGAGGGAAGGCCTACGGGGGAGGGAGGAGCAAGCCTGCGGGTGAGGGAGGAGCAGGTTGGCGAGGAGGGAGCATGCCAACGGGAGGGAAGAGGTTGACGGAGGGGAGGGGAAGGCAGATGAGGGGCGAGGGGGAAGGGCTGAGGGCAGAGGCTAGAGGATGAGGGGAGAGCTAGGGAGAGGCAGCAAGGGAAGCAGCCGGGGAGGAGCAGCAAGCTTCAGCCGATCCGAGAAAGCCTTCTGTGAGCTGGATACTAACAAAGATTGCTCTAGTGTTAAAGATTTGAAAGAGCAGTGGAAAATATTGATGACGTAGTCCCAGATTCTCAACTTGTATCCATTACACTTGATGGATTGCCCCCGACTCATAGGACTTTGCCACTACTTTGTGGTTGGTTGCCATGGGCAATGCCAACCACTACACTTTTGACCAGTCTCTTCTTCACTTTTGGTTGGTAATTCATCTGATGCCTCTTCTTCTTGTGAAAAGAAAGAGAAAAAGCGATAAAACTATTGCAGGAAACCTGGGCATGGCATCACTGAGTGCAAGAAGAGAATTGCATCTGAAAAGGAGTCGTCAGGTCTTGCAGTTTCTAGTGCTCCTATTGCAGATGACAGGCATGAGACCGCCAATTTTGCACACGATCAGCATTGGGCTTTTCTCGTTACTTGTTAGTACAATCCTTCTATTCATGATGCCTGCATGGCAGTTTTTGATGGTTATGATGCATGGTTTTTTGTCAGTGGTGCTAGCAAGCACATCACTTCCTACAGAAGGTATTCAGCTCACTTACAGATGCACCAAAGGGGGGAACGGTTACATATGCCAATAATGCATCTTATTCAATAAAATGCATTGGGCAAGCTGCCATTACTTCAGTATCTGGTTGTCTAGTCACCCTAGACAATGTACTATATGTACCAAGCATCCACGAAAACCTCATATCCATTTCAGCTATAGCTACTTGTGGATATTAGGTTCTTTTTTATGGTGTTAGGTGTGCAGTCTATGATGTTACACATGCCTTTACCATGATGTTGATTGGCATATTGCTTAGAGGACTTTACAAACTTGATGCTTATGACAGATGTCTAGAGAATGCTAGGCTTGTTGATGCATATGCTGTTGATGATTCTACCTTGGCAGAGATACATTTATGGCATGAGAGGTTTGGACACCTCAATTATGGAGCGCTTGTGAAGTTACATAAGAAGGTATGGTTGTTGATCTTCCTGAGTTGCATATGCCTCTATGAAGCATGTTTACTTGGAAAGGTGCACCGCTTTGCATTTCCCATGGATGGGAGAGTTGGTGAAGAACGCCATTGGAACTAAGTGGGTATACAAGGTCAAACGGAAAGCCGATGGTTCAGTGGACCGTTGCAAAGCCCGTCTTGTTGCAAAGGGTTATGCACAGCAAACAAGGCATTGACTTTGAAGAAACTTTTCCCCCCACTTTTAGGATCACCACTATCAGGATTGTTATTTCCCTTGTTTCCTACTTTGATTGGGAGGTACATCAGCTTGACATTAAGGCAACAATTCTTCATGGGCACTTGCAAGAGGAATTCTCTAACACCCAACCTCTTGGCTTTGAGGTCGAAGGTTCCGAATGGAAGGTATGCTAGTTGAAGAAAGCCCTTTATGGATTGAAACAGGCACCCTGGGCTTGGTATGCAAGGATACATGCTCATTTACTAAGTCTTGGCTTTTAGAACAGCCCTACAGATGCTACACTTTACATCCGCATGAGTGGGGCAGATTCGTTGATTTTAATACTCTATGTGGATAACAGGCTTGTTACTGGGACACATGCTGAACAAATTGCAGCATGTAAGCTTGCCTTACAGAAGTCATTTGCTATGTCAGGTCTTGGTCCTTTGCATTATTATCTGGGCATTCAATTTCCTAGCAGTGAGTGGGGTATTGTGATGTCACAATCCAAGTACATTGGACAGCTTTTGCAATGTTAGGACAGTTAGGGCACTTATGACATGTGCCACTTAGTACACTAGGTACTACTAGGACACCCTATCCTAGGGTTTCTTTATTATGTGTACTTTGTAGCTTTCATTCATTATTACAGCAGCCATACAGTTTCAGCTCGTTGGCTTCCACCTTGTCCACTTCCATCACTTGCACTTGTCTACATCAAGTTGGTTTCCTTCTTTTCTTACAGCAACTGCATTGTCAAGTGACTTTAGCTAGCTGTGTCTTCGTGGACCTTGTTGCAGGAGACATGGTGGCTCCGGTAAAAGATCCCTGATTCCCTGTCTTTTTTCTAGATTTTTGGCACCACATTCATCTAGCACCGTCCAAAGATCTCCTACTTGGTCTAGTAGGCAAGGCACATAGGCCTTCCCGCAGGCTGTGGCTTAAGCAAATGGGGAGGAGATCGTACCACATTCCAACGCTGTAGAGCATGTGTCTTGGACTCGATTTAGCACTAGACCAGAGGTACATGAGATAACAATTAGGATTATCTCAAGACTGCAATGCACATGTGGGGCATAATTACCTGGCTCATAGAGGGAGTGTAGGTTTTGCAGTTTGAGGAAAAAGTGGGCTTCCTTTGATGAGTGGAGAGGTGGCATGTCAAGCGGTCATCCCCTTGCTGCACTATCCTGTCTACTAGAGGATGACGTCTAGGAGATTGTGGCCTGTATCACACTGTTTGGATGGGGGACTTGATGAACGGTTGGACATCCTCTACTCCGTATCCTTGACTTGCGAGTGCGAGGCACTTTTTTCATTCACACGGATCGAGGTATCCTTTGGTCGTACATTGGCTGTTAGTGCTTGTTCCAGGGTCACTTTAGTAGTCAGCTGGAAACCTGAGAAACAGGCTCCACAGAGTGGGTCCCCCTCATGGTAGTGCCCTTAGGAAAGCCAAAATTTTAATGGCTCTTTTCAAAGCTCAAAAACATCTTGTGTAATGAACTTTGAATAGAAGCAATGGTACATCCAGTCGGGATAGGTGTGTGGAGAATGCCACAAAAGCATTCGGAGTTTGGGCTCAGCTGTTTCTGGTACTAGTTGTCATGGCTTCTTAGGTTTGGTGCCATAGTCAGCTAAGGATGGCCCTGCCATCATATGAGGCTTGCCATCTCTGGTTAAATATCACATTCAAAGATTAGAGGCTGATGCTCTCCAGTGACATATTCTTGGATTGTTGGAGGTTATTGTTTGTTTGGGGGTGATCATCAATTTCAGAATCTTTGAGTGAATGGATAGGCATTTGTACAAGCACCGAGATTGTGCTGGTCCACCCTAGGCTACACAAGTGAATATGTGAGTTTTCATACATATGTAAAATCTTCACAAGCATAGCATGGGCTGGCCCTCAGCTCTGTAGAATGTTTCTATACTCTATATTATATGGTCACCTTGGGGCTTATACAACTGGAGCAGATATTGTGTTATTTTCTACTTGATTAACTGTCTTTTTTTAAAGAAGGAGAAACAGTTTTCATATTGGCTTAAAGCCTGTGAACGATGGGAAAGACTCATTTCTATCAAAATTTTCAGGTTAGCCATCATCCCATGATTGTGGCATGTCATTGTGAAGGCAGAGGCTGGGTTTTCTGGGGAGATAGTACTCTGAAGAGCAAATTTTGGGGTCGTTCTATACAATTAGATCCTGTGGGATTACTCACCTTAAAGTTTGCAGATTGCCAGACATACCAGTGGAGTAAGGTATTTTCTTTTGTACTAGGTGACGAGCATTGTCTACACAGCGTCATGGATTTCTTGATTCAGTAAATTCATTTGCAGGTGACCACCGCCATATATAATCTTATTCTAGGAAAGCTCTACTGTGATCATTATGGGACCATGCGCATTCATGGAAACGGTGAACTTTTGTGCAAGATAAAGTTCAAAGAACAATCCATTATTGAGCGAAATCCACACCAGGTAGTTTGCTAGACCTAGTCTACTTTGAATGTTCACATTTAAAGTTTTTGTTCTTTTGCAGATTTGCAATTAGCTGTTGTCTTTCTTTTGGATGTGCCTTCACTTGGCCAGGTCCAAGGATATGTCCATGATAAAAGTGGAAACAAGCTTGCAACCCTATTTGGGAAATGGGATGAGGCTTTATATTATGTCATAGGAGACCTAGCAGCAAAGCCAAAGACTTTTGATCCTATGTCTGAAGCAGTGTTGCTTTGGAGATGCAACGATCCACCAGAGTTTCAGACTCGTTACAATTTGACTGCTTTTGCAATGACGTTAAATGAGATAATACCTGGTTTGAAGGTAATGATGTGCCCAATTTGTAAGGCCATACTGTTGTAGCAGTTATATCCTGCAATATGAAATATAAATCCATTTGTACTGCCTGGCAATGTTTATCACTTATTCATTTGTATTCTGGTAGGAAAAGCTACCTCCAACTGATTCACGATTAAGGCCAGATCAGCGACATCTAGAAAATGGAGAATATGAGCTGGCAAACTTGGAGAAGTTAAGGCTTGAAGAGAAACAGAGACAGGTATTCAGGGATGTTTTCTTCATTATGATAAGGGCTTTCGCTTCTGCTTCTGACGTGATATAGTATCTACTGTAAATGATATTACTGAAGGGATATGGTAACAATTTCAAATTGGGGACAAAAATTAAGGGATGATGATTATGTGATTGGAGCTCTACTTTTGAGATCTTTTTCAGTAAACATGATTATCTGAGACGTCAAGGTAATTCTAGGCCCCTAGTCTCCATAACTCCCATAACTCCCTCGGGAGGGGCTGTCCTGGCCAAGGCTTGGTCCTGGCAGCTGTGAGAATGGGGAGGCTGTCTGTGACACCGGGTCCTAAACTGGTGAAGTGGGGGGCTGGGGCTGCGACAATGAAGCTAAAACTGTGCTTTGATCAGGAGGCCTAGGCACTGAAGGGTGCTAGGGAACTAGAGAGGTTAGATGGGGCAAGGGAGGGGTGGGTACGGGGGAAATGAAAATGGGTGGAGGGGTAGCGGGGGGAGGACAGAATGGTCGGAGGAAAAGTGGGGGGGTGTGGGGTGTGGGGATCTAAGGGCAGCTGAGGGGTGGGGTGGAGAAGGGGGCACCAGGAGGGCTGGGAAGGGGAACCTCTCTTGTGATTTGGTCCTAGGAAGCCGATTGAGAACTCTCGGGCATTGGCTCAAGGGGGTGTACCTTTTGTGGACGTCTTGAGGGGGCTCTCTTTGCCCATTTCCCCAGTGCTTGTACTCACTTGCTGTTGACAGCGGGCACGGTGTCTCTGGTTCTTTGCAGCCCTCTTACTTGAGCTCTTCTCGTCCACAGGCCCCTCAAGACGCTCCACCCAGGGGTCTAGGACTCCTGCTGCTATGTGACACGCTGCTGAGATCTGTCCTCTCGATCCTCATGTTGTTGACGTGGGTGAGGCTGTAAGAAGCCTCCCCCCCACCTAGTGTTTTGAGGAAGTTCTCCTTTGACGGTAGGGACTTGGTGTTGTGCTCTGCAATCACCCTGAGTCGAGAGATCCCCTCATTGGTAAGAATGGAGGCTGTTCTGGTAGGCAGGGACTCCAGCACAACAGCCTCCAATAGAGGACAAGATGGAGTGGTACTCATTAGGAGCCTGTGGAATCTAAGTGTCACTGAGAAACATGGCATGTGGTAGTGGTGTCCATGCCATCCATTGTGAACTCGTGCTCCCATGATATGAAGAACACTAGGTGCGGTCCGAGGAAAATGGGCTGCTCCACCAGGGCCTGGTTGGTGACGGGGAAGCTCAGCTGAAGAAGAAAGACCCCTCTCCCATAGATAGCTACCTCTTGATGTGGTCTCTCTCTGAAGCCAGGCTCGCCTGGATCCAATCATGGACCTGGCTTCTTGTAGTGTGAGGCTAACTATACGGCCCACTAGTGCTCTGTCCTAGATGGACTGGATGGCGACCTTCAACTGTTGTTATCTTCCGGGTAAAGTGTAGTCTCAATGGCTGTGAGAGTTGAGGGAGCTGCCATGTGAACCCTTCTTGCCAGACCAAAGGGTCACCACCAAGATTACATTTCCAAGGGTCAAGAAAACAAAATGCTGAGCTGCTAGTAGGGGAGAGTGAGAGGTGGGGAGAGACAGGAAAGGGGAGGGAAAGGGAAGGGGGAAAAGGAAAAAGAATGGGGGGTTCTGAGGTAGGAGCAGCCGCCCTCCAAAAAAGCAAGGGAGGCTAGAGCAGGAGGGCCCAGCTGGTAGACGACCAGAAGGGCCCCTAAAAAACCCTCTCAATCCAAGGATCACCAGCTTCGAGGAAGGACAGCTCCTCGAACAGCTCCTCGAACAGTACTGCTTCCAAAAAAAACCCCTTTGAATCAGGCTGTGCAGAGCCAGGCCAGGGGAAGCTGCAGGAGGAGGGTAGCAGCCAAGAGAGTCTGCCACGAAGCAGCGCGGCAACCTGAACAGGCGCTGAAGCATGAAGGGTGGCAGAAGGGAAGAAGGGGGCGGAGAAATGGGGGGGTGGAGGCGGGACAGAAAACAGGAAGGGCAGGAGCAGAGGCGATGGGGAGACTGAGGGCAGGAGCTAGCAGCTCATCGCAGGCGGGTGTGTAGTCTCTTTCGAAAACCTTCTGGCACTTACAACTGCAATAATGAGGTATACTGCAATAAATAGTAGTGAGGTATTTGTACTCTTCATTCTGTCCTCCCCTCTCAGTGCTGTTAATCAATGCAAATAATATCCTTAACAACTCAGTAGGTGGTTTTCTGTGTGTTCAAGATTCTTAAGCACCTGGGGCTGTTACTGGTAGCCTGTGTGCATGTTTCTGTTGTTTTAATAGTAAGAGTATGTTCATTGCAAATGCCGCAACAGAATGTGTCAAAGGCAGTTAAACAAAATAATCTCAAGGGTATTGAAATAACTGACATGAACAAAATGACCACAACAGTATTGAAATATAGTCTCTGTTGTACTTCTGATGCAGGCAAGGAAACTGCAAGAGAGGGGGTGGCAGCCTCGCTGGTTCCGCAAGAATAACAATACGGACACTTTTGAATACATAGGTGGATATTGGGAAGCGAGAAGGGCAAAGAATTGGGAGGGCTGCCCAGACATATTTGGAACTTCTGCAGTAGAAGAGCCTCTCAGCTGATTTGTTCGAACAGGTTTTAGAGCATATTTAATTCTTCATGAAATGGATCTTGTACGGATTAAAATTGTCATCAAAATTGCATTAGTATGTAGGATGCATTTGACATTATCAGGGTAGTATATATTGTTTCTTCAAAGCTGCACAAGTGTCATCATATCTAGTGATGTTGCTTTTTAAATGGATGGATGTCCAGGGACGAGGAAATTATAGGTCAGACAGCTAAGAACCTTCTACTGGAATTGGTCATATCAGTTCTAGGCAAATGCACAGTACAAAGATACAGGAAAAATATGCTTCAGTTTCTCAATTGCATATGTGATCTGTCTGTTGCTTGTAAAGGGGAGAGGCTTTTTTTAGCCAGCTTTTAAAGCTTACAGCAGTTTTAGATATCTTTGACGCCCGAAGAAATGGGACAAAATGGAACCCCATGTATCAGGCAGGTGAATAACCTGGTTAAAAGATATGATGCCAAGAAGGCAATAATATGGAGGGAAGATCCGTTAGTTTTCTGGATGTTTATACTCTCTCGCTACTTGTGAAGAAGAAAGATGTTTTTTAATGGTCTAGTCCTCTTTTGGGCATTGTTGCTTGTCCTGACTAGTATGCAGTTAGTCACATCATTCAAGGCATGAGGAGAAGCGTGACAAATGTATTAGGCAGGTTTTAGCCTGGTCAAAGTTATGATGGTCCACTGCCCCTGCTTCACTATTATTTCTTGCTCCCCCCTCCTTACCTGCTACCAGTGAAAATGTATCCCCTCATCCAATATGTGAAGTAAATGGGTAAGCTGATGATGAAGCACGATAAGCACCTTGTCTATGTGCTTGAATGATGAGACCTAGAATGATCCATTGCAAAGAGCTGACATCGAGACTTTTAGGAAGGTAAGGTGGTTTAGAAGGCCTAATTGGACACATGCGACATATTGTGGAGGCCACGTGGAAAAGTGAGCATCAGAAGTGGACTTTAGGGAAGGGGGTTAGAAAACATGCTTTAGATGCGTGTAATAGCTAGGTTACATGTGTTTGTTTCACCATCAATACGCATCTTTGGCAAAATCAAGAGGAAAATGTTACAGATTTGTACTTAGACCAAAGAGCTTGTACCTCGATACTTGATTGATTTGATACTAGACAAGTACAGCTCTTATATAAGAGCACACATACACACATGAACACCTATGCATATGGGATAACTCCCAATGTGACACATGGCATCCATAGGATACATTGGACTAGAACTCACACTAGAACACACCAAATTGACTCATATTGGCTTCATGTTCTAACACACCCCCATGAAGGCAAGATGAGAGACTACTAGAATGGAACCAAGGATAGAATATGACAGTGACAGGACTACTAAACTATGCAATGTCTTAACTAGGCAACACAAAAAATTTCTTAGCTAGGCATTACAAAAAATTTGGAGTCAAAAAGAGCCCTGTAAGGGAGCCCTTGGGCTAGTGACATGGAAGAATAAGGTGAATAACACCCAATAGAATATTGATTGGTGGAGGGCAACATAATATTGGAAGTGGCCTGACTTTTCTATTTCTTTATTCAATGGCCCAAATAATGAGGTAAAGCACCTTCTACCTCAACTCTCTCATCACGTTTTTTAACTGTAACCAAACTGAGAAACCTAGTTTCTCAACCAAACTTGTACCATTTGACCTGAAACCAAATCCTCCCATCCAACTACCACACTCCTTTCATTCTCTCTCATTCCTCTTGCTCCCCTCTCATTTTTTAGCACCATTTCGAATTTTTCTTTGCTCCAGTCCTCTTTTCAAATTTCTTGTTGGCTCCTAAGCGGGAAGCTTCTTTCTCTATTCTCCCTCTCATGGGATGGACTCATGCCAAAATCTCATCACTTCTCTTCACAACCTGCATTTCCCTCCCATTTTACTCTCGTTCTTTCAAAACGTTCAAGATTTTTGAATGAGATTCAACCTACCTTCTTTCTTTATTTTGGGCGCTTCTCCTTCAAATCTTGTCACTTCCTCTTTCAACTGAGATTCTTCCACGATCTGAAATCATTTCATTTAGGAAGACAAGGCAATCAATGTTCTGGGCGAGCCATGAATGATGCAAGGTCTTTGGAGCTTAGAAGGAGCTACTGGACGAGATTCTTTGAGAAAGGATCAAAGAAGATTGACTTTCAGGCATGTGATGCATGAAAATCAATCTTTCTTTTGCCCATCTCTTAATACTAGTTACTTTCCTTGCTGCAATCTGTAAGGATGCATGATTTCGAACCATTTGTGAAGGTTTGGGTCCATCTAGACAGCTTGTATGGAGGTTCAGGTGAGAGAATCTTTGAAACAATTTGTAGTTTGTTTTGGTAATTATGTTGTTTTCTTTTAATACATGATTTGAAGAGAAAGAAAGATTTGTTTGTTTTAAAATATACACTCTTACTATTGAGGTTTTTTACAAAAGATGGTTTGAAATAGATTTGGAGTTGTTTGGGAGCATGTAATTAGTATTGGAGAAAAATCCATTAACTTTAGTATCTTGGATTACAAGAGAGACCATTGAGGAGTACAAGTTTGATCACGTTTTTTCTTCAAAGATTCTTGTGAGATATTGTTCATTCACATAGTTTAATAGTGTTTGATGATAAGTAAATGTTTTTTTGAATTTATAGATTTCAATCATTAGATTTTGCATGCAATTGGGGTATTTATTTTTGCTTGGTTTGATACTTTTTTAAAACATGTCATGTTTGTATATTATTTGTTGATGTCAATGTTATATATTATATTAGGTGGAAAGTGCACGAAATTATGCAAGCCGCTCGGAATTTTAAAAAGGTGGATATTTTTCAAATAGATGTAGAGAATGCACCATTTTTAAAGAGGAATGAATTCTCCTTAGCAAGTGAAAGTGATTTAGTAGCTCTTCGAAATCAAGAAAAAGCGCACATGGATTTGTGGTTAGAAGGAAAAATATATCTAGTAGATCCATAAACTTGTCAGACTCCTCACTTCCATGGATTGACCAGCTTAATAAAGTTCCTATGTAAGGGTGAGAATGGTTTGTTACGATATTGTCGAAGGTTGATTAGTCATGGAGCAAGTAGCCTTCAGAACCAATATCAATCTTTTATTAATGAAAGAGACAAAAGGATCGCAATGTTGGAGGCTTGGAATCAACATTTGGTATCATCTATGCAAGCTACAAGTGTTCAAATGTCTGCATATGATGGCATAGAGAAAAAAAATAAAAATTACAAGTAAAGGCTCAAACATTAGATGCTCAATTGGAAGAGAGTACTATAAATGCAATTCACTTACATATGCAAAACACAGCTCTGAAGGATGAGATCAAGAAGTTAGAAAAAACATTATCATTCACCAATGAAGGATCCTCAAATAGGTCCAAGACTACATAAGAGGAAATTGCGTCCAATGGATGAAATATCCAAGAAAAGTGGTCACTAGAAGCGTTGAGTGAGAGCTTGTGGGAGTGTTTCAAAACTCATGTCTATCCATAATGAACACTATGGTGCTATGGGTGAATACAACATCCAAAATTCAAAAGTCTAAAATTAGAGATAACATCTGAGTCAATGAATAAAGTTGTGGAGTATTTCAATGCAACTGGTGCACAGGGAGTTTATGATACTGCAGGGATAAGTACAAGGGCATATCGGCTCATATTAAAGAGCTTTAGAAAAACGTCTTTTTGTGGGAGCAAAAGTTAAAGCCCCACTTCCTAAACGGATTGATGTTAATAAGGCCAGGCATGCGCTCAATTTAGACGTACTTGATTTAGTCAGTGAGCCCCAGCATGTATGCAGTACATTAACTTTGAAAACAAAGGCTGGAGAGTCTAAAGAATTGAAATTGATAGTCAACAATAACTTTGTGATGGATGTTTTATGATATGCCTACGGAGAAATGCAATGCTACTCTGAAGATTATACTAAAGCTTGATGAAAGTGAGATCGTCAAAGGTCAAAAATTAGAAAGAGTTAGTTTGACAATGATGAATAGAATACTGGACCTTGAAGTTGAGCTTGGTGATGCAAGACAATTCAGTATGCAATCAGAATAGGAGATTTGGTGGTTGGCTGCCTTTGAGGTATGATGGAAATTTAAAATTTAATGCAATAATGCAAAAAGACTTAGAATATTTTGAATAACATGTGAGGTTTTTTTGTAGGTGCCAAAAGAGTCACATTCAATTTTGAAGTGGTTTTTTATCCAAACCGATATCCCAAGTGTAATCAAAGGTCATAACAATGGTGAGCTACTTGAAGTTGAGGGCTATGGATCCTACCGTATAGAATGGCATCTAGCTGCTAACCTCAAGACTATTAAATGTATGTTTAATGCGACACATGGATCAAATACAAGCCATCCTTGTCCACTGTGCATGCAACCGAGAGTACCTGCAAAGGGTGGTAAAAAGAATTAAAAGCAATGGGCCTCTGAACTTGCAGAGATAGATCAAACTAAGGTATCAGATAGGGATGCTCCAGGGAAAGATCCATCATGGAGCCCAATTCTTGAAATTCGTCTTGAGCGAGTACACATTTGTGTGCTTTATGCTATTGTGAGAATAATTGAAAAGTTGGTGCATCTGTACATCATTGATGTATATAACTTGAAGCCCCAACAAGAGAGTGAGAGGATGATTGCAAGAATTGAAAAGGTTCTTTCAGAAATGGGACTACACTCTGGGTAAGTAGATATTACAAAAGATGATAAAAGATCTGAAAAAACAGGCAATGTTCCTTGTAAGCCAAGCTTTGGTGGTGTCAAGGCTTTAAATTTTCTTTCTGCAAAGAAGAAGAATGACAAGCTCAAACGTGCTAATGAGTTTGATATATGGAGAAAGTTACACAATGCCTATTGTGAACGAGAGGGGAAGGGATAAAAAAGATTAGAAAGGGCGCAAGTATGGTTAGCTCTTGATAGCTTGGTACCTTTACTACAAAAGAAAAGATTCGAAGATGACGATGCACATTGTTTCATCAATGCTATGAATGACTTTAACCGGAATATGGAGATAGCTTGGAGAAAGATTCATACAATACATGGTAATCTCTAACTTGGACATTGAGATGTGCATATTGAATGGTTCTATATTTACTAATTTGTTTTTGTATTTAGCAGCATATTTTATATGCTCATGCACCATACATGGCATGGAATTATGGAAGCATCGGAGTGTGGTCCACTCAAGGCATGGAAAGAGTGCATTGGCAAGCACATTGTGCATATAATAGAGTGACCCAACACAGGGGTGATAGAACTAAGTCAAGCCCAATGGTTCAATTGGTTCAATGGTGGTACAGGCATATTGAAATAAGAGAAGCTGTAACACTAGCATTCAAAGAGTCGTTAGTGTCCCATGCAGTGCACGATGCTAACGCGGAACGTTGAAGAAGAATATACAACTCATCAAATGCAAGATAGAATCATGCAAGGTGGCGTGCAACCCATCATAGACAAGGGCACATATGGGTGGAGACAAATGAAAATGATGGTGTAGACTCTTCCAATGTGATGCATAAGTTTTAGAATTTCTTTGTAATTTTTGTTATGTGATTTTCAGTAAAGCCAATGTATAATGGCCATGAGTTGTGGTATAAATGAGAAATTTTGTGTTATAGGATGTTAATTATAAGTATTTAGCTCAAGGTTGTACTAATTTTACTTTTTTTAGAGTTTTTATTGAAATAAGTATTTTTAAAAATTAGGGTTTTGGGCCCTATATAAAAGAATGGCCCCTCATTTTCATTTCATTGTTTAAAGAGCTCTCTAGTCCCACACCGCCTCCCACTTGCCCCTGACATCTCTACCCCATCTCTCGCACCCTCAACCTTTCTCTCGCACACTCTCTCCATCCCCCATGGCCAGGCCCCAGATCAAGGCACCACGGAGACGGGCATAGCCAGACCCACCTCTAGACTTAGAGACAGAGAGTGATAGCCTCCCCCCCTCTCCCCCCGATGATCCCCATCAAAGGGAGAAATTGCCAATCCAAAAACCAGACAGGGAGGAAGAGGGACAGAGGAAGGCACAAGAAGAGGGATAGAGGAAGGCACAAGAAGATCCTTATGTAGAGACCGATGACTCAGAGAGCACAGAGGAGGAGCGCGAGGAAGAGGAACAACGAAGGATAGAGTAGAGGACCAAGGCAAGAACAGACAATTAGGGTCCATGCCAATGGGGGAGAGGTGTCGAGCTCCAAGTATAGGGAAAAGAGGCTCTCCTCCAGTGAGGCGATACAGATTCAAGCCGGGGACGGTGGCACTTCGAGAGATCAGAAAGTTTCAAAAGCCCATCGATCTGCTCATCCTGATGGCGAGCTTCGCAAGGGTGGTATGCGAGGTCATGCAAGACCTTAACCTTAGCTCAACATCTCAGTTTTACAGGCGTGGAGTTGTGGAGGCTCCTTAGCATATTTCTAGAGACGCCTTGCTTGCCATGCAACATGCAATTGAGGCCTACCTATAGACCTCATGGTGGATGACACCCAGCTGGTTGCCATCCATAGGAAAAGGGTCACGGTGATCATCGCAGACATGCAATTTATTGTCCATCTTAGGAAGCGCAAGGGCACTTAGGGATTTTGTATGCTCTGCCTTGGGTGATAGTTAGAGTTCATGTACTCTGCCTACGGGCATCTATCTTGTATCAGCCTCTTTTCAAAATAATAAAATGTCTTTTTCTAAATCGTCTTTGTATGTGCAATCTCAAATCTATTTTCACTATAAATGCAATCTATTAATTTACTTACATGCAATCTCAATTTACTTAAGAAAGACTTTTTGATGACGTATACAACAACAAAATGAAATAATGAACATCAAATCTCAATAGAACATGCAAAAGGAAATAATACTCAATTTTACTTAACATGGAAAAGGAAACAATGTTCTGTAGCGGGAAGAGAAACTAATTTGAAAATGGTATTCTTTATTGACATAGAGTAGTATTACCAAGATCACCCACTTGAATGCACAAGCTACTCTAGTCTACGCTTCTTCCTGCTTGGCTCAGATCCCTTTTTTGCTTACTGAAGCAAAGAGGGCTGCATAATTTCATTCTCTATAGCTTGGGAATTTATAATGCCAGCTAGCTCTGCAATAGCTACGATACTATGGAGAGGACTGGATTGTGTGTCTGAGAATAAAAATAAAGCTACACTATGCCTAACTAGAATAACATGATCTATAGTATCTTCACCATCCGACCGAGGACCCTGAACTTCATGATATTCATCTTTCCATTTGGCAATAATTGTCGATGGAACACCAAAATATGTTGAGCCACTCTATTGATGTAGTAGCCGATCGAAGCCATCCCCCCACTAGAAGACCCTCTGGTTCCACCCTTGCACCTGGTATATTCATCAACCCATAAGATATCTTGCAACCAACATATTACATCAAAACCCAAAGATTATATAAATTAATAAAATATATTTTTTAAAGAATTAATAAGAATAAGGATTTTTCACATATGCAAAAACTGAGCTCTGGTCGCACGATGTGGGATTTTGGGCTTACAGGGGTTTTTTTGGGCATAAAATTAATGCACATGGTTGCTAGGGTCTTAGTGGCCTACCAAATATGATTTTTTAAAGATATTATTTTTCATATGTGAAAAAACCATAACCCTAATTGTTTTCACAAATGGAGTGGCACGGGCATGTGTCAAGGACAAGTGGCATTGTTAGGATGTCCTGGGTTTAAATCATAGAATTTTGTTGGGTTTTGTACTCTAAACCCTAAACCCTAATTTTTATTCCCTAAGACTAATTGTATTCCATGTGGCCTAAATAAAAACCACAAACTTCTTGAAAATGATGCACATGGTTGCTAGGGTCTCAGTGGCCTCCCAAATTTATTTTTGTTAAAATATTTTTTTCCTAAATTACAAAACCATAACCCTAATTGTTTCCAGAAATGGAGTGGCAGGGGCAGGATGTCCTGGGTCTAAAATCATAAAATTTGGTTGGATTTTGTACTCTAAACCCTAAACCCTATTTTTTATTTCCTACTAGTTGAAGAAAAAGCAATGATTTTTGTTGCTAAAATGGAACCTATAATTATACTGATGATTTTGAATCACATGATGAAGCTGGCAAAGCTACATACCTTTTTTGCCTCATCACGGAGTGCGTCAGCTATAGTGTCCAACTAGACTCCCTTTTGTGGTTGGTCTTGAACTTCATGTTGGCTTGAGGTGCCAGCTTCTTCATCTCTCTCCCTGAACAATTCCCTCTACAAATTCATGAATTGCTCATCGGACATGTTGTACTCTGGTGCGGCATCCTCGATTGCCGTCTGTGTTAGTTGGATTGCCTGCAGATCGGTGAGGCTCAAGTCATCAAAGCGTGCAATCTCATCGATTGTTGGATTGACTGGAGCATCAAAGTCAATGACATCATCAAAAGTGTCATTCGAGAGTCGACATAGCACCTCATCCTCTCGGATATCGATTTCTTCCATCACTTCCAATAGGGTAAGGTATTCCTCACCCTCAATCCTAATTGGATCAACCGAAGCAAGGTGTGGCTTGGTTGCTACCTCATCTAGATTATAGGTAGAGGATGGGTATGCACGAGTCGAATATGAAGATAAGATGACCTCGCTTTCAACTTGCTCCTCAGCTAGGCTAATAGTATTCTCTTCAGGCTCTAGGTCTAGGTTTAGTTCATCTCCTTCACCACTTGTTGATGAACCTACTCCACCACTTGTGGATGCAGGACCCTCGAGCTACTCACCAACATCCTCATCAAACTTGCTAGTCACAAGGAGAACGGTAACATTATCCATGGCCCTTCCTAGTGTCTTCTTGAAGTTAGCACTCTGGTCAAAAGAGCTCAAAATATCCAATGAAACCCATTGGTGAGGGGAGTTAGCCAATCGCAATAGATTGCCCATGGATAAGTCTATCAAAAAATTAAAGAGAGGGATTATCAGCAGGAAGGAGAGCTCTCAAGTGTGACTCAAGATGGAATGCCTTACAGAAGATAGGATAAACCTGATCTGTAGAGGCATGGGAATCAGTGGATAAAATCCATTGGTCAAAAGGCTCTCTAGGGGAAGCCATGACTGTAGGAGGATGCTCGGGAAGACGAAAGAGGAGGCTGTGGAATGCAAGGTTACTCAAGAGTGGGAAATGTGTTTCTCCCTCTCTCTCTCTCTCTCCCCCTCTCTCTCTCTCCCTCCCCCTCTCTCTCTCTCCCTCCCTCTCTCTCTCTCTCTTTGTGTCTCTCTCTCTCTCTAATTGCGTTTAGCTATCTCCCTCCCTCCCTCTCTCTCTCTCTCTCTCTCTCTCTCTCTCATAGATCCGCAAGGTCTTCTAAGGATGTTAATATATCTTTCTTTCTTTCCCTTCCTTTGTGTTCCTCATTTCTCCTCTCTCTCTCTCTCTCTCTTACTCCCCCTCTCTCCCTGGCTCTCTCTCTCTCTCTCTATCTCTTTCCCTCCCTTTGTGTGCCTATTTGCTCTCTCTCTCTCTCTCTCTCTCTCTCTCTCTCTCATACACACACACACACATACACACACACGATGACCATCTTGTTGGCTTGTTGCCCTTAGCTATCTATGTCATGGACATTGATTTTACATATACACTTTTTGTATTTTGTTAACGGCTCCACCTTTGGATCAGTTGTATCTAGGTTTTTTTTTCAATCTTAGTCTCTCAAAGACCTTAATTAACTTTTTTCTTTTTCTTTTTCTCAACTTAGAGGTGCAAATGAATAAATGCAATCTTAACTCTCTCTCTCTCTTCCCATTCTCTACCTCTCTCTCTCTCTCTCTATTCCACTGTCCATCTCCCTCTTTCTGTCCTTGTCTCCATTGTCATGGACATTGATTTTACATATACACTTTTTGTATTTTGTTAGTGGCTCCATCCTTTGGATCAGTCGTATGTGGGTTTTTTTTCAATCTTGTAGTCTCTCAAGGACCTTAATTAACTTTCTTATTTTTCTATTTCTCAACTTAGAGGTACAAATGAATGAATGCAATCTTAACTCTCTCTGTCTCCCTTTGTGTCCCTCCCCCTCCCTCTGTCTCTTTCCTTCCCTTTGTGTCCCTGACTGCTCTCTCTCTCTCTCTCTCTCTCTCTCTCTCTTTATACTCATACATCTAACAATGTCTCATGGCCAAGTGTATTACTTGTGTCCTTGACTGCTCTCTCTCTCTCTCTCTCTCTCTCTCTCTCTTCATACATCTAACTCTGTCTCATGGCTAGGTGCATTATTTGTGTCGCTTATTGCACTCTCAACCTCTCTCTCTCTCTCTCTCTCTCTCTCTCTCTCTCTCTCTCTCTCTCTCTCTCTCTCTCTCTCTCTCTCTATCTCTTACACTCTAATTGCTATCTCTCTCTCTCTCACACTCTCTCTTGCACAATACAAATATACAAATATCCACACAGATTTAAAATTACAAATATTTATTGCTTTATAATTCATAGACCATAGAGAGCCATCAATCTAGAGGTACAGACTTAATAAATAAAATCTTAACAATAAATGAAACAATACTTTGTATTATTTATGATTTTTATTCATACATGTAACAATGCCTCATTGCCAAGTGCATTGTTAAAGCACTAAGGATCTAAGAAACTGGATATTATGAAATACCTGCCATCATGTCTCTACTATCTCTAGAGTATGGGGGAAGCAATAATTATTACAAAGGATACTTGTCTCATCCCTATATCTAACTTTGCAATTATCAAGTCTAAAATAATAGTCTTGGAGAGGGCTTGCTGTTGCTAACTACAATTCTTCCTTGAAAAATCACATGGTCCACTCCTCTTCCAATTCCAACATTAGATTAGTATGTCCTTGCCGATAAATTGATACCTCGAGAATAGGACTGTGAGTCCCATCGCGCAGATCATCATCCATTGCTTCCCATTGAAGGTTCTTCCATCTAAACCTTCTATATGTGAAAGTCATGTAGAGATTTGCCTTCCAATGAAATACCCGCAAAAATTGGGATTTGTTAATACATAGTACCCTGATCATTTTTTCTACAAACAAGAATTGTAAGATTTGGTCACCGAAATGTCACATCTGAAGTGTTCAATCAACCTTGTACCAAATCTTTAGCATGACATGTTCTTGTTGTCCATCCATTGTCAAATAGCTTAGACAGCTAGTCCATTTCTAAGCTCTTGTAAGTGTAAGTAATTTTTGTTTTCCTTAATTGCCTACAACTTGCAAAGAAATCAACAAAGCATGGAAAACCTAGCATTTCTTCCACTAGTAGTTGGATTCATAGCATTTCTCACATCATTAAACATTCAATTTCTATATGATTCACTTATCTCCATGCTTGGAAGTGGCCATTCCGGACTATCAAAAGAGGGCAAGGGAAGAGATTCTAATCTACCATACTGTCCTTATTCATATGGCACAATGAACATTGAGTCCTTATTGAGTCATAGAAGAAGATCCCATCATTTTTTAATTCTGATGGTGTGCGACCTTCATACTAAAGACTCTTGATCTCAACATGGAGGACATGCAACACCCTAATTACGCATGTTGTAGGCTCCCACTCTTTGTAAGTAGATGGATATAAGTCTGTAAAACAAATACAAGGCATAAGATAGTTGTGTCAAAGTCCAGTCCAATTTAAGAGGGGGTGTTAAAAATAGTGTAAATTGCACTATCCACATAGGGCATAGGGCCAAACCCTAACCCTAACCCTAAGGGATTCACATGTATATCTTCACATTCATTGTCAATACACTTAGTGTACATGTAGCTATATTGTGTGCACTCCTCTCTCTCTCTCTCTTCCTCTCTCACTTCTGCTATCATCAAAGGACCGTTGAGTGCCAGACTAAGTGTCTAAGAGCACATCACATGATATCTAACTTAGACTACAACACACAACTATCAAGGGACAGTTGAGTGCCAAACTAAGTGTGCTTGAAAACATCTCTAAACTTAGATTGCAACACACAACTATCAAGGGAGAGGTGAGTGCCAGAATAAGCATCTATGAAAACATCACTAAGTAGATGAAAACATCACTAAGCTAGGACTGCAACACATAACTCTCTTAAGAGAGATGAGTGCCAGCCCAAGAGTTCCTACAAACAAACATTTTTATACAAACTGAAACTGCAACACACAACTCTCTTAGGAGAGATGAGTGCCAACCTCATGTAAAAAAAATTATTTATATTAAAATTGAAATTGCAACACACGACAAAAACAGACTGCAACACATAACTCTCCTAAGAGAGATGAGTGCCAATCCTAAATAAAACAAAACAAAATAAATATTAATCACTATAAAAAAAGACTGCAACACAAGAAAGGGTTTCAAAGGTACCTATGAAGAGACCTGGTAGGTACCGCAAGCAAGCAAGAGGTAGCAGGGCTAGCAAGCAAGCGGCTGAGGTGGCAAGGAAGACAGGTGGATGTATTCGTACAAATTCCAAAAATGGCAGTGGCTACATGTTTATACTACGGTTATTCATACGAATAAAGCTATTCGTATGAATAGCAAGTTATTTGTATGAATAAAATAACAAAGAACGTTTGAAACGTTTTAAATCGTAAAAAATGCATATTTGAGCATTTTTTTCAAATAAAAAAAATACGTCCGAATTAATGTAACTTAGTTTGTTTGTCCTCAACAATTTACAACAATTTACTATTTCCATCCAAAAGACCTCTAGTTGAAAACCATACATTTTAAAACACTGCCTAGTGGTCTATCATTTTCGACCGTTTTTTGACTCTTCTTAAAAGTTTAATGGTTAGTTCTTTACATAGGTTATCAAATTCTTACAATAACTCCATGCTAGTTAAATGCCTATTGCTTTTACATGCATGGTATTAGTAACTATATGCTGTAGTTAATACTCCGAGCTTTCTATTGTGTGCTTATTTGTTATATTTTGCATGAATATTCAAATGAATAATTTTGTATTCCTTTATTTATAGTGTATTCAGACTAATGGAGCAAGTTTCTTTAAGTATTGCATGAACTTTTGCATAATTATTAGCATTTGAAGACAATTCACTTGTGCAGATACTCCTCAACAGAATGCACCCATTGGGTTGAAGAAAGTTCTTTTTTTTAAGTAGCATTGGAAAAATGTGTAGTAAGTGCACGTATTGAAAAAGATATAAATTGATATGTTAGTCGAATTGTAAGTATTGAAAAATATATAAATTGATATGTTAGTCAAATTGTAAGTACTGTTATTATGGCCATGGCTACAAAAAGATGCATTTTCCCATGGAGTCAAATTAAGGACAATCTTCAAAGTAGTAAAGTTTGGGAACTTTTGTTTGGGGGGGCGATAGTGATAGCTTATATTACTAAAAAACCAAACATACACGATTTGGTCCATGCATATGGACTAACCCTCGTGACCTCTACCATATAGGCAACAAAATTACAAAAGTCCCAACTCCAAAAGATACCCCCACAAGAAAGAGTCTTGTCCCCTATACTTTTCCCCATATCAACAAGAAGACTTTTCATAGAGTTTAGAATGGCCATCTCCCTGTAACCCACTCCAATGCCAACTCATTTATGACCTTTCATACCACTAGCATTGCCACAACTCTAACATGATTCCAACATGCCACAATGTAGATGGTAGACCCCACGAGTGTCGCCCAGCACCACTAACTTACAGTTGGTGCAAGTGGATAATCTCCTCATGAGACCCACTTGTCTCAAAGCCCTAGCTATCACACACCAGACTTTCCTAGTCACAAATCCAAAGGCAAGCCTTTCCTTGAAGCTTTGGCATGAGGCTAGCATCACCAGTAAAACTTGGTGCTCACGATGAGAATTATCAAGAAATCACACAGCGTACACATATCGGTCTTATGAGAAATGAAACGGTGACTAGGTGTGCTGATCAAATGCATTAAATGACATGATGTAATCCAACGGTCATTGATGATGATGCGGAGTGTATAGAGACACAAGCAAGAGGGAGCGAGGGCGACCACGGTGGCAAAGGGGATGGGTGGATTTTCTTTTTCATAGGGGAGGAAGGGACAGGAAAGGTACAAGCTATAGGGAAGCTGGTTGAGGAAGGGGTGCGCGCGTATGGGTAGTTAGTTGATCAAGAAGATTTCTTAATTGATTTCAATCTTACAGCTCACATTGGTTAGATTAAATCCAAAGGCCCCCATGCTTTCAATGGTCATACGTGTTTAGTCTCGTTAATATATTATAGATGTGTCTCTAGCTGATTATCACTTTGTGAGAAAGGGTTTCTTCCAGGCAACAACTGTTCAGAGTGCAATCTAGAAGATATGCAAACGCCAAGTTACTATCATATTAGCAATTCCCGTATGCAAGAAACGGCAAAATTGCTTTGTTGGTGAAGGACGAGCTTTACATTCAAGCAGTATTCAAAGATACAGAAGGTGAATTTATACTAGCTGATGTAAGCTATCAAGAGATATAATTTGTTGTTGCTTTAATTTATGCTTCGAATAGTGTAACGAAGATGCCTTTGGGAACGTCTGAGGTTAGCCGTAGTTGGTAAGCAAGTAATTTTCTACTCGGAGATTGGAATAGCACCCCTAGCACACAAGATTATTTTCACAAAGTTTCGGATGTTTCACTGGTAGAAAGGGAGACTTGGCATCAGTTTGAAGTCTCGGGTGATTTGATAGACTAGGTAAGTTATGAAAGTTTGAGAAGTTTATGAGTCTTCACCGAGCACAACAAACAAATGGATATTTCTTGGAGGGCGGCTCACCTTGATTGAATATACTTTTCTTAGGATGGGTGGTGGATCAAGCCTTGGGTGCAGGAAAAAGTATTGACAGAAACATTTGTTTCTGATCATTTTCCGATAGTCATTTGTTTTGATTTGTTGAAGGAAAAACAACTAATAGAGGACCATTTCCTTTTAAATGGAACACTTGTTGGATGGGGTGGGATTACTTTGACAAGTGGGTCATTTTAGAGTGGGAGCTTGATCATAACGATTGATAGAGGCTCTCGCCTCCACAGGAGTTCAAGGCTTTAGAAGGGGATTTCAGGGTTTGAAAGGGGGACAGGGTTGAGAGAGCTAACTAGGAGTTCCAGGGTTCAGAGGGGGTTGCAAGGTTTAGGAGGAGTCCAAGGTTGAGGATTGGAGAGCTAGTCTCCTTCGTGGATTCGAATGGTAAGGGTTGAGAACGAGGGAGGAAGGAGGAGGAAGGAGAAGGAGATGGGACGAGGAGGAGGAGGGAGGAGAAGGAGGGAGGAAGGAGGAGGAGGAGGAGGAGGGAGGAAGGAGGAGAAAGGAGGACGAGGAGGGAGTACAAGGGTAGAGAGTGTAAGGGTAAGGGCATGCTAGAACACGATAGTGTAAGAGAGCATGGACGCAATGGAGAACAATCGCATGAACACAATAGTGAGCTTCAACACTGAACCCCAAAGAGTGGGAGCTTCATTCCATTGAGAGATATTTATACATGTTGGTCTCTACACAATCTGTAGGTACCTCCGTGATGGGACCTCTTTTGTAGGAGACCTTTTGGATAGGAGTCCCTCCACTTTTGGGGGGGACCTTTTGGGTCTCTACACAAAGTACCTTTTGGGGGACCTTTTGGGTCTCTACACAATCTGTAGGTACCTCCGTGATGGGACCTCTTTTGTAGGAGACCTTTTGGACAGGAGTCCCTCCACTTTTGGGGGGGGACCTTTTGGGTCTCTACACAAAGTGGAGGGACTTTTTGGGTCTCTACACAAAGTGGAGGGACCTCCGAAAGTGTAGGCTTTTAGTCTTTCTCTCTCTAGATTCTGATTTTGCAAGTATGATTGGATATTTTCTAGAGAGAAATTTGGCTATCCCCATCCTTTAAGATTCATCATATCATCTTTCAGGCTCAAGATATTACAAGCGGAGTTTTACCACTACTCTACACACACAATGCTCTCATAGTTGTTGTCCTAGACTGCACTTCTCGCCCTTGTTGCCACAGGGTTAACAAGAGCTCGGGAACATGCCCGCTTGGTAGCAGCACGCATCCAATCTAGGATGAGGTGGTTAGATGAAGGTGACAAACCAACCCCTTTCTTTTTTAGGATTGTGAAGGGAAAAAGGCAGAAGGAGTGTATCTCTTCTGAGAGGACGGGACTTGGATTATAGGCGAAGAGAATATTGCTAAAATACTTGCAAGCCATTTGTTGAAAATTGTTAATGAGAAACCAGAGTCAAGAATGGGGCTTTTTCTAGGCGGATGCCGTGAAGGGTTGGCATCCAATGCCTAGGATGATCCTGTGAAGAAGGTTGATCAAGGAGCTTCTGTTGTGCCTTTTCCTCATCCACCACCTTCTCTACCATGTTCTGATCTAGCATCTCTGCCAGAATAGCCTTTGCTCTAGTTGTTGAACATTTTTGGCTCTACAATATTGTTGGAGTCAAAGAAGCTCTACAATAGTTCTGGCTCTAAAGTTACAGCCATAATCTGCATTGCAACTATTTTTTTTATCATTTATAAACAACAATGGAGAATCAGTTTCTCTGATATTGTAACAATTTTTCATTAAAAGTTTGTAATAGATACATCTATATTCATGAGTCAAGTCTGTGTGTGTGTGTGTGTGTGTGTGTGTGTGTGTGCGCGCGTGTGTGTGTGTATATTACAAACTAGAGTCTCATACATGATCGTTGGAAAATTACCTGTGAGGGCAAGAATAAGCAAGTGGAATCCACGGGTGAGCCCACTGTGTCCTTTCTATAACAAGTGCAAGGAAACACATATGCATGTGCTTTGGGACTATTTCTTTGCTAGAGAAATATGGAGAGAAATAATGAAAAATCTTAAAAAAGTTCAGATACAGACATATATTAGGTGGAAGATTGCTCTATTGGGAGATCGGGGCAATCTATGACTCCATCTTTGAGGTTTGACACCTTATAAGGGGAAGAGCAATTACGTATCTTTTGAAATATAGGAATGATGTTGTGTTTCAAAGACCCCATCGTAAAAGGGCTTTAGGTCAAATGATCATTGAGGAAGGTAAGAAAACGGTGCAGTATTTTGGAAAGAAAAGCCAAGCCCTAAGTGCTCTAGGAAAATTGTGGATGTAATCAATTTTTGTCCCTACTTAAAAGAGGTAGACTTTTTACTTTTCCTATTGCTGTAAATATTTTTTGGTGTTAATATGAGCTACTTTTTCACATGAAAAAAAAAAAAACTTATGTTCCATGGATTAATTTAAGAGGGAGGTTTGTGGAGAGAAGAGGAGGAGCTCTCAATTGCCACATGGCATCGCGAGGGCAGAGTAGGAAGATTGTGAGAGGTAGAGGCAATCGTAGATGATGTGGCCAACAAAGTGCACCACATAGTCAAGCGATGGCTAAATAAATGCCTCGAGGTGTGTTGCACACGTGGCAGGGATTGCGACATGGCGGTGCGATGGCAAACGAGTAGACATGAGTGCCACATGATGCGACGCCGGCGTAGTAGACACGTTGGATGGACAAAAGCAGTAGAGCCTAACCCGCCTTCACAGCCACCCTCATCCACGTTTAAAACACCCGAGCAACACAATCACAAGGCAAAAGGCATCCATTCAACATCCTCCTCCTCTACACACCTTCTGATACAACTCACACTCTAGCCACATTTTCTCCAGAAAGCTAAAAAAAACTCAGAACCCAGTGGATTAAACAGCTGAAGACAAGCTCTCCATCCATATAGAACTGAAATCAGCAAATCAGTCTTAGCACTACATCAGCAACAAAACATCATCTTCATAATTGCATATTCACAAAGAGATAGCCCCGTCAACTCCATGCAATCCTCATTGCAGCTCAGCAAACAAGCAAGCTCGATCTCCCTTTGTGTCAAACCAGGAAATCCCACATCATGATTGCCTCTGATTTGCCCGCCATGTTCATCAAGCATGTCAATAAGTAATACTCTTCTCCTACGTGCATTTAGTGTCCTTTTGAGAATGCTTAGTCCTTTGATAATCTCGAACTTTGGAGATCTTCTACAAACAGTACTCCTTTCAGTAGTACATGGGTTCTGAAGCGCATCAGACTATTCACGTCTCACTTGGGTTGATGGCACTTGTCTCTTCCTTCAAACAGTGATCATAACCTCGAGGCTTCTCCCATGCTCACTGAGCACACATTTTCTTTGTCTCAGGAACTTTGGACTAGAGACGTGCAACCATTAGAGATGCCACAGCCAAGACCCAAAGCTCTCTCAAAAGAGATTCCCACAGCCCAACTCAAACTCCCATCGATAGCAACAGTCGATGCCTTGATGCAAGCTCACGTACCTCCTTCCCCGAAGGACCTCCAACAGCACAATAGACATGCCTAGCCCAATAACAATCACTGAACTTTTAAGCAGGACACCCATCGCGCGTCACCTTCAAGGGATTAGAGCACTGCAGTTTCTCCCTTGCTCTAGAGCTCCCGTCAACGAGAGGCTCCCCGTCCCCAAGCTCACGTTTCCCTCCTGCAGTCGCGATTCCCTTCCAACTTCCGGTCTAGGACTTTTCTCCCAAGCTTCCCTTCTTGCTGTTC